>NW_017537614.1:0-16444 GCF_001853355.1 Bactrocera latifrons | reverse complement strand
GAGCAATATATTTTTGATTTTGGATAACCACCAACTTGTTCATGATATTATTTTTTTCACATAAATGTCGCTTTTATCAATTGTTGATTTAGCTATTGGGCAATTCTTCGAAATATGTCCAAATTGTTTACATTGAAAACATTTTGTACTTTTCCCTTTATCTTTGCACTCGAAACTTTTGTGTCCCTTTGCACCGCAATTATAGCAAGTATCTATTTCGTATTTGACTAATTTCTTTTCATCTACTTTTAGTTCACTGTTCTTTCTATTACACTTTTGCATTGTTTCGTATATTTTGATTTTTTCTTTAAATTCTTTCAAATTATGTGCACCATATAAAACAGTTTTGTTTATATTAATATTGCGAATACCCTCAATAACATATTGCATTAGTGCATTTTCTTCAATATTTCCACGCATCGCGAGCTCTTTCATGCATAAAAAATATTCTTGTGCACTCTCTTCTGCTTTCATATTTCTTGCGCTTAATTGTTTGTGTATATTCGCACTGTTCACAATAGTTTTGAATTCTTCTGCTAATGCCGATTTTAGTTTTTGCCAAGATGTTATTCCCCGTTCGCTTTGGATAAATAACTTAGCCAAACCGCGTAATGATTTTTTTGCAAATATAAACATTTGTAGTTCATCCTAACCCATTAAAATTGCTGTCTCTTMAAAATCGCTTAACCATACTTCAACAGAAATATTTTCGCTGCCGTCAAAATGTCGAACAGAATCTTCGACGTCTCTAAAGTTGATTGCAAATCGTGACATTTGTGTCGGCGCTACCGATGTAGATGTTTTTGTAACTGCTCTCTCGCCAAGCTCGACGTTCTTCTCTACATTTCTCCTCTGCGTTTGGTTATTCTCGCTGCTTACTGCATTCGTTCGTTGTGGTAATTCGAAAATGATATTACTCGCTGCTATTTCGTCAAAGCTACGCATAATATCTACGTCATCATTTTCGCTGTCGTCGTCAACTCCACCTTCGTCTTCGTCGTCGTTGTCCTCGTCGCCTTCTGCTGCAGCAMATAACAATGTCGCGTTCTGCAAATTTCGAAAAATATGCAGCTTCACATCGGCTACATTGCCACTTAAACCCAATACGTTACAAATTGAATTTAGATCATTGGCCGTCAAATTGTTTTCGATGTATGCAAACTTCTGTTTGCAGCGGTCGTCCTTCTCGTCGAATTGGAATCCTGTAGATTCTCGCAAACGTTGCTTGCTCGATCTGTCTCCATCTGATTCGAATAAAAATTTGTGCAGAGCTTTTATGCTCTCTTTCGGGTTGTACGCAGCTTCGCTCGTACAAATTCAAATTTCTGCAAACTGRTCATTGTTGCTATTTTACGCTTTAATTTTTGATTTCTAATGAAAATTATACCGATCAACTTATTCGCGGCGGCGTATATAAATGCGGCAATTTAAACAAATACTTTTCGCAATATCGGTTCATGTAAAAAAATTTTTTTTTTCCGTTCGAGCCCCCAAATATGTAGGGCTTTTACTCACGCTTGTATAATCCGTTTAATCAATAAGTAAATGAATAGTTTTACATTTTACTAAGCTTTAATTACGAGTAAAAGTTATTTAAAAATGATTTACAATTTAAATTAAGGATTTAAAGAAAAGTTAATATAATTATATTGACGTCTTTTCGTCGAGCGTCTTGCTTACTTCGGGGCTACTTCAAAGCTCTCCGGCTCTCTGGTCATAAAATGTTTATTGATCATTTTTGTATTGAGTGTGAAATAGTTTGTTCAAATAAATTTGAGATTCTATTCTCGTTTATGATATCCTGTTGTGTCCTGCCAAATGATCTATATTCTATCTCTATATATTTTTCCAGTATTGTCGTTAAATTAAATAAATGGTATAAATATTCGGTATCTTCATATAGGTATGTATCGTCAGTTTCGGAGAAGATAAATTTTTTATTTTTTAGATTGCTCACTGTGTATGCTTTTATGTATATTATTAAATTCAATAGAGTGTTACGAATGTTATCTTTATGTAAGACATGTTGTCTTCCTCCTCTTTCTACTAAAACTGTGTCCTCACGGTTTTCTATAACTATGTATTTTAAATATTTTTGTTCCATTTTTGTACGTCGTTTTGATAGTGCGTAAATTATTTGTTTTGGTTCCGAAACTTTTTGTGTTCTTTTTTTTATATGATATTCTAAAACTTTGCCTTTGTTTTTTTTCAATCAATTGTTTTATTTCCGGATAATTCTTCCTATTGAAAAATACTTAAACTGCTTTTTGTTTTGTCACCGAGTGTATTGTCCTATTATACTCGTATGCTGCGATAAATATTTCCGTAACTGGATCGGTGTTAATTTGTTTAGCTAATGTTCCTGCGATTTCTATCAGTGTGTTATGTAAGCGTTCAACTGAACCCTTTGATGTCGAATGAGCTGTTGGCGTACGATTATGTGTTATATACAGTCGTCGGTATAGTGGCATACAAGTTGTCGATGTGAATATACTCTCATTGTCGGTTTGTAGGTTTCTACAATATGGGTATGTAAGTGTGAGAATTTCTTCTAGTTTGTCTACGGTGTTGACTTCATCTGCTATTTCTCTCATTAATAAATATTTTGAGTACCTACACATACTAGTTATATATGTTCTATTCCCTATGTGGAATATATCCATACTTACAGATTCTCCTGGAAGATTTGTTACTGGTGTTCTCCCTATCAGTTGTTTTGTTGGTCTATGTTCGTATTTTTATTCATAACAATTTGAACAGTTTCGTGCAAAGTTTTTGATTTGTTTCGCCATATCGGGCCAAAAATATTGTTGTCTAATTTCCATCGCGTTATTTTTCTCATTTCTATGCTCTCGGTTATGTATATTTGTTATAATTTCCAATTGCTTGTTTTTGTCTGTTATGTCTTCGACTAGATTTTGTGCTATGAAGAGCTTGTAGTTTAGAAAATGTTTACTTAGTAGTGATTTTATTGTGAATAGTTCTTGTTCATCAATTTTAATCGCATTAGTGAATTTAGGTGTAAAAATTTCTTTTAAGGCTTTTGTTAGATAGTCAGTGTTTTGATATTCAATAATATGTCTGTGACACTTTGGAAAAGTCGTTTGTGTTTCTTTTTTATTTCGTTTGGTTTTCTTTAATATGATTTGATTTTTTAATGAATTTATCGTTTGTTTTGCGTATGTATAGTTTTCGTTTGGTGAACTACGTGTCGAGTGCATCGATTCTATTGTTGAAGTGTTAATTTTTTGTCTTGATAATGCATCTACTACTACGTTTTGATTTCCTGGTTTGTATACTATTTTTGCTCCAGAATCTTTTATAAAATTTTTCCATCTTTTTAGTTTTATATTTGGATTTTTGTCCAAAATAGAAAATATTAATGTCAGGTGATCAGTGTGTATAGTTAAATCTGCTATACCGTAAATATAATTCCTAAATTTTCCTATAGCCCATACTATTGCTAATAATTGTTTTTCCGTTGTACAATAATTTTCTTCTGTTTTTGTTAATGTTCTTGATATAAAAATATAGGTTTCTTTTTTTGTGATAAAACTCCTGCTATATTGAAATTACTCGCATCTGTAGTTAAGTCAAACGGTTTTGAGAAATCTGGTTGAACTTATTCTTTAATTTTGTTTTAGTTATTTGTATAGCTTTTATAGCTTTTTTATTTAATGTAATTTATTTCTTAGCTGACATTTTTTTACTTGTTATACCATTTTCTCATTGTAGATGTATGGTTAGTGGTTTTGTTATTTTGCTATATCGTTGTATAAATTTCTTATAATATCCCGCCATACCTAAAAATGACCTTAATTCTTTCAGGTATCGGATACTTGTCTAATGTTTCTACTTTCTTTGGATCTACTGTTATCCTATTATACATTATTATATGTCCTAAATATTCGACTTAATTTTTAAAAAATTGTGATTTTTCATCAGAGATTTTCATATTTGCTCTATGTAATGCGCTTACTATTATTTGGATGTGTTTAATATGTTCTTCAGGTGTCGAAGAATATATTAACACGTCGTCGATATATACAAACGCAAATTTATTTATATATTCTCGTAGAATATCATCAACATATTTTTGAAATATTGAGGGTGTATTTCTTAATCCGAAGGGCATTCGTATGAATTCATATTTTGCTCAATTTATGGTAAATGCTGTTTTTGCCCTATCTTCTTTTTTTTATCATAATTTTGTGAAATCCTGCTTTTAGATCTATCGTGGAAAAATATTTAGTTTTACCTAACGCTTGTATTGTCACATTTGTATCCGGAATAGGATATCTATCTGTTATAATTTTTGAATTTAATTTTTGGAAATCTATTTGTGATAGATAGAGCCTTTTCTTGAGTTTTCCATTTTCATCTATACCCTTTTTTGGTACTTTCCAAACTGGTGAGTTATAAGGACTTCTTCTAGGTTGTATTATATTATTCTTTAACAATTTTTTTATTTCTGAATTGACGAAATCGTTATCTGCAACGGATATTGTTTCGTCCAAACAGGTTCATTACTTTCTGTTCTAATGTTTGCTTCTATCGTTGTGGTAAATGGTAACTTTTCTGTTTTATTATTTCTCCCAATTATTTCTCTAATCTCCTCGCTATAATATTTATTATCATTTGTGTAATTTATTTTTGATTTATGTTTTTATTTGTATATTTTAATTGTAGCGACGTGAAATCTATTTTTTTCTAAATCTTTAATATATTCTAGTTCAAAAAATGGTAAATCATGGCTTAACAGATGTATTATTTTTTTACCAGTTATGATGGAATACGCATTGATTTGTCCATACATAATCTATTGATATACTCTTACCTATTCTTCATTTTTTTGATATGTAGTCTTTTGTAGCGCCTGAGTCGATCATGATATTCACTTCATGTTGTATCGGACCATCCTTGAGTGCAAGGCAAGATAGTCCATCCTTTAGCCTAAAAAAGTACTCGATGTATCGTCAGCTTCTCCCATGTGTCTGATTGCTGAGGTTCAGGTTGTTGGTATGTGCTGATCCTTTGTATCTTTTGCGGAATGATGTTTCTGTTAGAGTGATTTCGTTTGTACCCACTGTTTCTTTGAGGTTCGTCAACATTCATGCGTTCTTGTGAAGGTTGGTATGTATTAAATACTCTTTGAGGTTGTGCATAATTGTAATTGTTTCTCGTTTGTTGCCTTGGTTGGAATGTATTTTGCCTGAAGTTGTTATTATGATGATTAGGTTGATTATATTGGCTTCTCGACCATTAGTTTAAATTATTATTTTGCCATTGTGGTGGATTAAAATTAAAAGGGTTTGTGTTTTGTGGTATTATTCTATGTTGATTAGTTGGTCTTTGCCAAAAGTTATTTAAATTTTGTTTTTGGATTTCGATAGGTCGTCTTAGATTTTTATTTTCGCTAGTCTGTTGTAATCGTATCTCGATTTGTTTAGCACTTATATATGTTTGCATTAGGCTTTGATATTGATTAGATGGTAGGGCTGTTGCCAAATTTTAATTTTTTAATCCTTTAACAAATTGTCTTATAGATTCCTGTTCAATATATTTGTTATTTATTTCTATTTTTAGAAGGCCCACTGTATTCTTAATCAGCTTCCTGTGCAGTGTCAATGTGTATTGGAAATAAGTGTACAAGCCTTCTGTTGGTTATTGTGCCAAGTTCTTCATACGTTCCTGTATTTCTGCGTACGTTTGGGTTGTGATATAGTGCGTCCAAAGCTTCCATGAATTTGAGAGGTGTGTTTTTGCATTCAAGTAACTTATCTGCATGCCCCGTGATTTTCCTTCTGAAGGTTGTAATGATGCGAGTATTGTAGAATTGAGGTGTGTTCTGGAATACTTGGAGTGGTTCCATGACTTTCGTTACAAGTGACTGCCATATCGTATATTCTTCTTTGTTTACTTGGAAATAGGTAATTCGTTTACTACTTCGATTTGTACATCTGGTACATTCTGGTATTGCATCGTGGCTTCTTGGAATATTGTTGGAGTAGAAGTTTTTGTAGTTTGGAACATCCGTTATATTAACTCCATGTCCTTTCTCCTTTTCTCGTCCCATTTCGAGAACTGATTCTGAATGTAGGACATTATGTAGTTGTCAGGAGTAGTATGGAGTGTAGCTGAAGGATTAATGTCTTCGTTTGGCATTGACCGTTTTGCTCCTTGACTCATTTTGTGAGTGTCTGTCTTTGTTAAGGAAGATTCAAAGATTTTGGCTTTCTTTACTAAAGATTTCAGCTTAAGGATTTAGGTGTCCTTCTTTATGCGCTTCGAAGATTCTTAAGGATGCCGAAGTCCTGTTGTGCGATCTCCTCCTTCCCAGCAAAGAGCTGTTGAGCCCCCATTTAATTCATATACTTATGAATGGTTAAAAAAATATGTATTTACTTTTGCAGAATAAGATCTTTATTCTAGAAATTCACATACTTAAATAAAAAGGTTTTCGTATTATCCTATGGGTTATATATTATTCGTTAAGTTGATAGCATATTCATGTTTTGTGGCTTAGGTCTAAAGTCTAATTGTATTATTTGTTGTAAACAAGTGCTTATCGTGCGGCCTATGCATGCCTATGAATGTGTATGCTTGTCTTGCATTCGGGTATGAGTTCAAAGTCTTGCGTTTGATACTCTTGTTTATTTGATTAGGACAGATCTCTCTTTATCAGCGTTTCTCATATACTTGTGTATAAGTGCCGTTCATACTGGTATTAACTCGCCCACTCCCGTTACAAATGACCAGGCACCCGCTTGAAAATAAAGGTGTATAATCGTTTTCTTAGTGCATATACATTTAGCAATCGATATCAAGTTGCGCAAAAATATGAACTTTACATATTTATGCTAATTAGCCGTTTCGAAGTTATTGGAGCTGTCATAGAGTTGTCGTAAGTCGTAACGACATAGTTTTTGAAATCTATTCACAATTTTATATTAATGTGTAGCATCGATTTTTGAGTATATATGCATTAAGCAATCGATATCAAGCTGCGTAAAATTATGAACTTTAAAGTTTTATGCGAAGAAACCGTTTTGAAGTAATTGAAGTTGTCATAGAGTTGTCGTATAGCCGTAGCGACAGTGTATTTGGAATATATTCACAATCCTATGTTAAGGTGTAGAATAGATTTTTGAGTACATATACATTAAGCAATCGATATCAAGTTGCGTAAAGATATGAACTTTCTATATTTATGCTAATTAGCCGTTTTGAAGTTACTCTAGTTGTCTTTGAGTCATCATAGTGCCATAACGACAATGTATTTGGGACACATTCACAATCTTTTATTAATATGTAGAATCGATTTTTTAGTACATATACATTAAGCAATCGGTATTCAGTTGCCATTTTACGCATATTTTTATAAACTTTACATATTTATGCTAATAAGCGGTTACGAAGTTATTTAAGTTGTCATAAAGTCGTCATATAGCCATTACGACAATATATTTGAAACAACTTTACATACTTTTATTAAAGTGTGGAACCGATTTTTGAGTACATATAAACTAAGCAAATAATGATGCGTAAAAATATGAATTTTACAAATTTATACTATTTAGCGGTTATGGAGTTATTGAAGTTGTCATAGAGTCGTCATATTGCCATAACGACAGTGTATTTGGAACAATTTAGCAAACTTATAATAAATTGTAGAATCTATTTTTTAGTACATATACAATAATCAATCGATATCAAGTAGCGTTTTTACGCATATTTTTATGAACTTTACTTATTTATGCTAATTAGCCGTTTTGAAAATATTGGAGTTGTCATAAAGTCGTCATATTGCCACAAAGACAATGTATTTGGAACATATTCACAATCTGATATTAATGTATAGAAACTATTTTTTTGGTACATATACCCTAGGCAATCGATATCAAGTTGCGTAGAAATGTGAACTTTACATATTTATACTAATTAGCGTTTGAAGTTATACGAGTTTTCATAGAGTTGTCACATAGCCATAACGACAGTGCATTTGGAAAAGTTTCGCAGTCTTATATTAAGATGTAGAATCCACTTTTGAGTACATATACATTAAACAATCGATATTCAGTTGCAATTTTTCGCATACTTTTATAAACTTTACATATTTATGCTAATTAGCCGTTTTGAAGTTATTGGAGTTGTCATAGAGTCGTCATATTGCCACAAAGGCAATTATATTTGGAATATATTCACAATCTTATATTAATGTTTGGAGTCTATTTTTTGGTACATGTACCCTAAGCAATCGATATCAAGTTGCGTAAAAATATGAACTCTACATATTTATGCTAATTAGCCGTTTTGAAAATATTGGAGTTGTCATAAAGTCGTCATTTTGCCACAAAGAAAATGTATTTGGAACTTATTCACAATCTTATGTTAATGCACAGAATCGACTTTTTAGTACATATACATTAAGCAATCGATATTCAGTTGCAATTTTACGCATATTTTTATAAACTTTAGATATTTATGCTAATTAGCCGTTTTGAAATTATTGGAGTTGTCATGAAGTCGTCATATTGCCACAAAGACAATGTATTTGGAATTTATTCATAATCGTTTATTAATGTATAGAATCGATCTTTTAGTACATATACACTAAGAAATCGATATTCAGTTGCCATTTTACGCATATTTTTATAAACTTTACATATTTATGCTAATTAGCCGTTTTGAAGTTATTAGAGTTGTCATAAAGTCGTCATATTGCCACAAAGACAATGTATTTGGAATTTATTCACAATCTTATATTAATGTATAGAGTTGAATTTTTGGACATATATATTTAGCAATCGATATCATATTGTGTTTTTCCGGATATTTTTATGAACTTTACTTATTTATGCCAATTAGCCGTTTTGAAGTTATTGGAGTTGTCATAAATTCGTCATATTGCCACAAAGACAGTGTATTTGGAACATATTCACAATCTTATATTAATGTATAGAATCGATCTTTTAGTACAWATACATTAAGCAATCGATATCAAGTTGGGTAAAAATATGAACTTTACATATTTATGCTAATTAGCCGTTTTGAAGTTATTGGAGTTGGCGTAAAGTCGTCATATTCCCACAAAGACTTTTAATATTTGGAACTTATTCACAATATTATATTAATTTATAGAATTGATTTTTTAGGACATATACATTTAGCAATCGGTATCAGGTTGCGGTTTTACGCATATTTTTATGAACTTTACTTATTTATGCCAATTAGCCGTTTTGAAGTTATTTTAGTTGTAATAAAGTCGTCATATAGCCATAACGACAATGTATTTGGAAGAATTTATATTATCTCAACTTGTGTAAAAATATGAATTCTCCATATTTATGGTAATTAGCTGTTTTTAAGTGATTTAAGTTGTCACATAGTCGTCTTAAAGCACGAAAGTGCATTTGGAAATATTTCGAAATCTCATATTAAGGTGTAGAATCGAATTTTGAGTACATATAAATTAAGCAATCGATATAGAGTTGCGTAAAAAAAATGAACTTGACATATTCATGCTAATTACAGGTTTTGTAGTTATTGGAGTTGTCATAGAGTTCTCATATAGAAACAGTGCATTTGGAAAAATTTCACAGTCTTATATTAAGGTGTAGAATCTATTTTTGAGTACATATACATTAAGCAATCGATATCAAGTTGCCTAAAAGAATTAACTTTACATATTTATGCTAATTGGCCGTTTTGAAGTTGTCATAGAGTTGTCATATAGCAATAATGACAGTGTATTTGGAACATATTCACAATCGTATATTAATGTGTATAATCAATTTCTTAGTATATATGCATTAAGCAGTCGATATCAAGTTGCGTTTTTCGCATATTTTTAAGAACTTTACATATTATATTTAAGCAAATTAGCCGTTCTGAAATGTTTGGAGTTAGCATAAAGTCGCCATATAGCCATAACTGCAATGTATTTGGAACAATTTCACAATCATACATTAATGTGTAGAATCGATTTTTTAGCACATATACATTAAGCGATCGGTATCAAATTGCTTTTTTACGCATATTTTTATGAACTTTACACATTTATGCTAATTAGCCGTTTTGCAGTTAATTGAGTTTTTATAGAGTTGTCATATAGCCATAACGACAGTGCATTTGGAAAAATTTTGCAATTTTATATTAAGGCGTAGAATCGATTTTTGAGTACATATAAATTAAGCTATCGATATCAAGTTGCGTTTTTACGCATATTTTTATGAACATTACATATTTATGCTAATTAGCGGTTATGAATTTATTGAAGTTGTCATAGAGTCGTCATATTGCCATAACGACTGTGTATATGGAACATATTCACAATCTTATGTTAATGTGTAGAGTCGATTTTTCGGTGCTGTTCTCGTAAATAGCGAACTCACCTCTTGTTTCCGAAACTCACTTGATAGTTTTGTTAAAAGAAATAACGCACAGCACAGGTTTGTTTTTTGCAATTGTAAGTTTTTTTATTCTATTTTTTTCGGAATATTTGCAAGACGTTATATACTGGTCGAATACCCCATTCGGCGGCGGAATCAACGTACGATGATGGACGTGCAAGCGAAAAAAAGGGAAAAAAAAGATGCTGCGAAAGCTTATGCGCAAGTGCTTGGAGTGTCGACTCATACGGAAGCAAAAATTGAAGTGTGTGCGGCTGGAGTTGTCCTTCCCTTTTTGTTTTGAAAGTTGTTGTGTTCTAGTTGGTAGTGTGGTGTCATGTTTGAGTGTATTGGTGTGATGTTGAAGGTGAGTGGTGAGTGAGGTGTGCTGCTCCTTTATGATATTTTGTCTTCCAATGTGGGGTGTTGAAATGTGATGTAGCTGTGTCTCATGACGGTGTAGACTGAGAGTCATTTAGACTCCCGGCCCCCCTAGGCAAATTATTAGCCTAGTAATCACCACCACCATGTTACTGAGCCCAGTGGGTTGGCGAGACCGCGGCCTAGGTTGACGTCGCCGCATAGAGGTATATGTTGTTGGCGTCGAGTACGTGTTCGGGATTTTGGTGGTAGCTCAGCTCTTCGTGGTCGTGCAGCACGGTTCGCCTGCGGTCGTCGGGTCGTAGCACGACTGGAGGAGGCAAGTAATTGCCTGCCGTCTCGATGAAGGAGTGTGTGATGCGGCCGCATGCATATTTGGCACGTATATCCGGACGTACACTCCGATGTGGAGTGGGTAGTTGCCAGATAATTTAGGCAGCGGCCATGTGACTGGACAATCTGCTGGCGGAGCGAGGGCAGCATTCTCTTAAATATGCAGCAGTGTGGCAACCTGTGGGGGTGGCGCCAAAGCGGGCATCGGAGGCGCTGCGGTTTTGCTGGCACCGGCGTCAGATTTGCGCGTTATATCGTTGCGGGTTATATCCGCTGTGGGCAAAAAGCATAGTTTAACGAGCGGCCGAATACTGTTCCGTTTTGTGTACGAAGATCAACAACGCGAATGAGCCGTGGTAAAGCTTCTCTCTGCGGCCAAGCCTCCATTAAGTAGGGGGGAGACAATCGTCATGAATTACGACACAATCTCCAAGCTTAGGCGCGTTTTCTGGTGTTTTCCACCGGTATCTTCCGTGGAGGTCCTTTAAATAATCTTCTTTCCATCGAAGACTGAAATCATGATGGAGAATTTTAATTCTTTCCCATCTAATTAATAAGGAAAGGGATTCCACGCCTGGCTCAGGTGTGGCCAGAATGGGTGCTCCTTTAAGAAAATGCCTCGTTTAAGGGCTGTAAAGACTAATGGATCTTGCGAGAGGGCAGCGAGAGGCCGTGAGTTGAGAACGGCTTCAATTCTGGTTAACAATTTCGTAAATTATGCATAATTAAATTTATAAGTGCCAGATAGCTCCTTGAAATGTGACTTGAAGCTTTTTACTTCTGATTCCCATAAACCACCGATATATGGAGCACTTGGGGGAATAAACTGCCAATTGATACCTTGGAGAGCATATTTTTGTACAATTCCAGGTGAGATTTGTTTAATAAAATTCATAAATTTCATAACGTGGAAATCCACGTCGTCCGACGAAGCGAGCAAATGCCGCGAGAAAAGCCTCTTTTGTCAGATTGGTACAGAGCTCAAGGTGTACTGCTTTTGTCGTAAAACAGATAAAGACAACCGCATAGCCTTTCATGAGGGTGGGAGACCTTAGCATGGACGCCTTTATTTGAAAAGGCCCAACACCTGTGGTGGTGAAAGGCAGAGCGAAGTTGCAGTGTTCCGGTGGAAGTGCGGCCATAATCTGCATTCTCATTTTCTGCTTGTGCATACTGCAGACCTTGCTCGTGAAAATGCACTTCTTCATTTGCGGCTTAAGACGGGGAACATTGTGCTCTTGGCGTACCATATGTTGCATGAGGAGATGTTCGGCGTGTAGTATGAGTATATGGATATAATTGATGAATAATGTGGGAAATGTGGATTTTTCAGGTATTATTATGGGATGGCGTTCATTATACGTAAGGCTGGAATTAGCAAGCTGGCCGTTTGCCCGAAGCAGACCTTTCGTGGCTATAAATGGGTTTAGTACTAAGAGTGAGCTCTTTTTGTCAATTGGCTTCGATTCTCTTAGTAACCCCAGGTCGCGGCTGAAGTAGCGCGTTTGGGTTGACGTGATAAGAGCGACCTTTGCTTTTTGTAAGTCTTGGTGTGTCAATGTATCGCATTGGGGGCAACTTGTCCCTTTGCCTTAAGTTTGAGTCGCTCTGCGAATTTGAGAATATAGGCGACTACTCTGAGTGCTCGGGGAACGATGAAAATCATTCAAGGATGCCATCATCATCCATTGTTGTGTGATAAGTGGCGATTTTTCGACTTTCTGGGTTTGCGCCCTCTTGTCCCAAGATCGGCAGGATTCTCAGCACTGGCAACGTGTCGCCAAGTGGCTGATCCTACTAGATCAAGTATTTGAGACGTTCAATTAGAAATATATGTTTTCCACGCGTGTGGTGATTTTTCTAACCAGGCTAGAACTATTTCGGCATCGAACCAGAGGCATAATATATATTTTGCCATGTTTAAGTGGGTCTGCACCATGGAGACCAGCTTTGCTAGTAGCAGAGCGCCACTGCGTTCAAGTCGTGGTAGACTTATGGTTTTTAGAGGTGCCACTTTTACTTTTGCCACTAGTATGTGGCTTGTAGTTGCAATATTGCTTTATGTGCGCAGATATATAGTGGCACAATATGCCTTTTCAAAGGCGTCGCAGAAGCCGTGTAGTTCCACTTTGTATTCGGGGGAATAATTTACAAACCGTGGAATTTATATTTGCGAAATGGGTTATTATTTTAGGTTATGGGTTTTTATTTTAGGTTATTAGCAAACTGGGACCATTTTTCTAAGTGCAGAGGCTTCCCTTGTTCGTCCCAGTCGGTTCCATTTAGCCATAATTCTTTGATCAGGATTTTCGCTTGTATCATAATTGGCGAAAGCCATCCTGCGGGGTCGAAAAATTCCGCCACAAAGGACAAAACTTGTCTCTTTGTGATGGCGGATAGTGCGGATATTGACTGTGTAGTATATGAAAACTGGTCAGATATCGCATTGCATTGTATGCCCAGTGTTTTGTTGTACTTCCCTTTTCAAATAAAAGGAAATTAGTATCCAACCAATGGGCTTTAGGAATATTTTTTAAAATATTTGGGTGGTTGGCTGTAATCTTTTTTAAAGGAAATCCTGCGGTATTGAGGGCATTTATTACCTGTGACAAGGTATCGTATGCTAGTGGAAGACTGTGGCTTCTAGATAGGATATCGTCTACATATGTCTGTGTTCTTACCATTTGTGTTGCCTGAGGAAATTCTGACTTTGTGTCTTCTGCCAGTTCGTGGAGTGTGCCAATGAATACGTATTTGTATATACGCCAATTTAATATGAAGAGCATTAAATACGGTTGGAATATGGGTCCCGTAAACAGATATTCTTGATTTAGGGAATTCCCCGAGCTAGTGGCTTTTGAGGCATTGAAGACAACTTTGACTTTTGCTGTTTTTTTGTCAGGCTTTACTACTGCATGATGTGGCAAGTAGAATGAGTAATATTTGTCTTTTATGATTTTTTCATCCAGTTGATCTAAATGAAGGTATTCTTCTAAGACACCGTCATAATCTTGTTTCAGCTCACCTTTTCTAAGTAGGATTTTTTCATACTTAGAAACTGCTGCATTGCAGAGGTGCGAGAGTATAATTTAAGCAACCGATATCAAGTTGCGAAAAAATATACACTTTGCATATTTATGTCAATTAGCCGCTTTGTAGTTATTTAAGTTGTCCCAGAGTTGTCATATAGCCCTAACGACTGTGCACTTGGAAAAATTTCATAATCTCATATTAAGGTGTATAATCGATTTTTTAGTACATATACTTTAAGCAATCTATATCACGTTAAGCTTTTGCGCATTTTTTATGAACTTTACATATTTATGGTAATTAGCCGTTTTGAAGTTATTGGAGTTGTCATATAGCCATAAAGAGAATGTATTTTTAATTATTCCGCAATATTATATTAAGGTGTAGAATCGATTTTTAAGTACATATACATTAAGCAATCGACATCAAGTTGCGCAAAAATATACACTTTGCATATTTATGCCAATTAGCCAATTAGCCGCTTTGAAGTTATTGGAGTTGTCACAGAGTCGTAACATAGCCATAGCGACAGTGCATTTGGAAATACTTCACAATCTCATATTAAGGTGTAAAATCGAGTTTTTAGTACATATACAATAAGCAATTGATATCAAGTTGAGTTTTTGCGCATTTTTTTTTTATGAAATAGACATATTTATGGTAGTTAGCCGTTTTGAAGTTATTGGAGTTGTCATATAACCATAAACAGAATGTATTTGGAAATGTTCCGCAATATTATATTATGGTGTAGAATCCATTTTTGAGTACATATACATTAAGAAATCGATATCAAGTTACGCTTTTGCGCATTTTTTTATAAACTTTGCATATTTATGCTAATTAGCCGTTTTGAAGTTATTGGAGTTGTCACATAGTCATAAAGACAGTGTATTTGAAAAAATTTCACAATCTTATATTAAGGTGTAGAATCGCTTTTCGGGTACATATATTAAGCAATCGATATCAAGTTGCGAAAAAATATAAACTTTGCATATTTATGCTAACTAGCCGCTTTGAAGTTATTGGAGTTGTCTCAGAGTCGTCACATAGCCATAGCGACTGTGCATTTGGAAAAATTTCACAATCTCATATTAAGGTGTAGAATCGAGTTTTAAGTACATCTACAATAAGCAATCGATATAAATTTGAGCTTTTGCGCATTTTTTTTATGAAATTTACATACTTATGGTAATTAGCCGTTTTGAAGTTATTGGAGTTGTCATATAGCCATAAAGAGAATGTATTTTTAATTATTCCGCAATCTTATATTAAGTTGTAGAATAGATTTTTGAGTATATATACTTTAAGCAATTGATATCAAGTTGCGCAAAAATATAAACTTTGCATATTTATGCTAATTAGCCGCTTTGAAGTTATTGAGTTGTCACAGGGTCGTCATATAGCCATAACGAATATGCATTTGGAAAAATTTCACAATTTCATCTTAAGGTGTAGGTAGAATCGAGTTTTTAGTACATATATAATAAGCAATCGATATCCAGTTGCGCAAAAATATAAACTTTGCATATTCATGCTAATTAGCCGCTTTGAAGTTATTGGAGTTGTCATATTGTCATAAAGACAGTGCAGAAAAGTTTCACAATCTTATATTAAGGTGTAGAATCGTTTTTTGAGTACACATGCTTTAAGTAATTGATATCAGGTTGCGCAAAATTATAAAATTTGCATATTTATGCTAACTAGCCGCTTTGAAGTTATTGGAGTTGTCTCAGAGTCGTCATATAGCCCTAACGACTGTGCATTTGGAAACATTTCACAATCTTATATTAAATTGTAGAATCGATTTTTGAGTACATATACAAAAAGCAATTGATATCAAGTTGAGATTTAGCGCATTTTTTTATGAAATTTACATATTTATGGTAATTAGCCGCTTTGAAGTTATTGGAGTTGTCACAGAGTCGTCATATAGCTATAACGACTGTGCATTTGGAAAAATTTCACAATCTCATCTTAAGGTGTAGAATCGATTTTTTAGTACATATACTTTAAGCAATCGATATCAAGTTGCACTTTTGCTCATTTTTTATGAACTTTACATATTTATGGTAATTAGCCGTTTTGAATTTATTGGAGTTGTCATATAGTCATAAACATAATGTATTTTTAATTATTCCGCAATCTTATAATAAGGTGTATGTTGATGAAATAAAACCGAAGGCCGACGATGTTTCTTCAATGACAGTTTATTAGCAACTACTTTTTGTAGACAGAATTTCGGTATTCATTAAAATAGAAAAGTACTGACTTAGAATATTCGAACATACGAGTGTTGCCAGAGTTCATAT
>NW_017537613.1:65827-75835 GCF_001853355.1 Bactrocera latifrons | reverse complement strand
TACCTTTTGCTAGTGGGTAGAATTTCTGAATGCGCACATGCGTATACATACATAAATTTATATGAGCAGATAATAAGATTATGATATGAGAATATTCAGAGACATAAGATTAATATGATCGAAGATGTACATACATACATATGTATATGTATATTGTTGTGATAAACTTAATTTCTATTAGTAAGAAACACAATACAAAAATATTTATTAGTATAGTATATTTGTAAAAATCAAATAAAATGATTAAATATGCAAGTCCAAATTGACTATAAATATTACTATGCATGCATTCATACAAAATTATACTCATCATAATTATATTTACATGTCAATATTGAATTGCCGACGGCAAAACGCAAAAGCATACATATTTGCATACATTGCGAAAGCAAAAATTGAAGCATGGAAATATCATAATTGTTGGGAGTATCATAAGGAGCATGCATACATATATTTATGTCTCTTCATATTCTTGCGTATGTGAGRCAAAGAACATAATGTGTTTTGTACACATTTTTCGCTGTCAAAAATGAAACGAAATATAAACAAGCAAAACTTGCTTATGCTTGGGCATAGATRCCATGCCGTAAATACATATATTTATTTCTCTTCATATTCTCTGTTATAATATGTGAGAAAATTGTAAAAAATGTTAAAATTGTGAGGCGAATTTCGACCTACAATGTTAACAAATGCGATGAATTCCTTACCCGAGATCTAACAAATGTTCGCAGTCGAACTGCACCTACCGCTACAGACACCACATTTAATGTTTAAACAATTATTTATTAAGATAATTCAAAAGACTTYCTCACTTGTTGGTGCTGCCAGATGTGATAGTTTATGTCTGTGTGCCGACAACTGCATCATTCGGCTTTCGTTCTCACTTTAAAATACTCTTCATAAATCCAAAAGCGCTCGGCTTCAAAGTAATGTCCACATTGTATTCGGAAATTCGTATGTGATTATCTATTTTCCGCAATGAAATATTATGCATATTGAATTATATTAGAAAATTAATTACGAGTCAGAGTCGATTGTGTGAAGACAATGAGCGACATCAAAAGAAAATCACTCAGTTATCAGCGATGAACATGTTGTAAGTTTACAACTCCTACGAACACCGAATTAAGTATATAATATAATCGACGATAAATTACCRGAACTAACTAACAAACCTAGCGTTTGTTTTGTTAATTTCAATATTTTTAAAGAAATTTGAAATTATTTTATTGAGATATAATGGAGGAAGTATTCTTTCTATTTATTATCTATTATATACATATATAAGAATTTGTCTAGCACAGCAGGAATAGTCCTTCTGAGCATGAATAAAAGGACATATGTATGTACTATATGTACATATTTTTTATGGGAACGTAATAAAGTTATGGTTTTGCACAGTGACAAATTTAAACAAGCAACATTTTCCTCCATTTTTATGATAAAACACTAAAAGCTCTATTAAGAAGCTTTTTTCAAAAACTAAACTGTTTTAAAACCTATTTTTTTCTATATTTGTTATTTGCTAAGAAGGTCATGAAATATTTTCAGTCTGCGCCTGCTATTTCTAGTTGTCGGGCTTCAACGTTTATATGATTTTGTAACATTGTGGCATGTTTCGATGCCGTTTCGCGAACATTGTATAAA
This sequence comes from Bactrocera latifrons, assembly GCF_001853355.1. Lineage (NCBI taxonomy): Eukaryota > Metazoa > Arthropoda > Insecta > Diptera > Tephritidae > Bactrocera > Bactrocera latifrons. The sequence continues at coordinate 74,185 of NW_017537613.1, read as the reverse complement.
CCTACAAGTAATAAATCCTATCATTTTCACCCATACATACACACGCGAAAGCTTGTAGAATGACAGATATTACATTAAGAATGCAATAGAATAAGGGAAGGCTCAGGGCAAACGCCCAGGCAGTTCGTTAGGGTTTCATAAATATTTTACTACTAAAATGGCCAAATGCCTTAGAAAAGGCACGAGTGTGTTGCCGTGTTATGCTAACCAATTACTATTTAAAGCACGTTTTTATTAAATTTTCAAATATATTTCGATTATTAATGTTCATATAAATTAAATTTACCTAGTTTTGATTAAAATTAACATTTGACTATAGACTACGATTTTATTTCAAGTCGTTAATGGTGATTTCCTGCCGATTAAAAAGTTTATTTTTCTGTATTTTAGTTTTAGTTCCTCACCTTTTCCTTGTATATTCTCCTTTTCACTTCAATTTTGCATCCAGCGTCATATCAAGATATTTCTCCTAGGTGGAGCGCGGGATTACTTCATTCCCAATATACRTATAAGGGGATTTATGTAACAGTTTTGTTGATGAAATTAGACTTCAACTCGTTTAGAATAATGTACCATTTTTGTGCCAAATCTACAATTTGGTTAATTTTGTTCTTAGCTTCTGACCTGATGCAGGTAACCATCTGCAAATGTGGCGATTGTGCAGTTTGGTGGGGTAGGCATATCACTATTAAACAAAATGGTGGTTTCAGAACACTTCCTTGGGGTACACCTGTATTTATTGGTTGTAACGTAATATATGATTGTCCCTGCCCTGATACTATGGAAAAAGAAGGCTTAATTTATGAAGTAAGCCATGGTGCCATACTCTATCGAACGCCTGGGAGAAGTCTAAAAAAACAGCTGTGCAATTTTGCATTTTTACATCGCATCTTCTATTATTCTTGTTATTCGATGGACTTGCTCGATTGTTGAATGTTGAGATCTAAAGCCAAATTGATGAATTGGAATAAGACCCTTTTATGGAATTATGTTCTGCAGTCTTCTTATAATTATAGCTTCAAGCAGCTTGAACAAACCACCCAACAATGAGATTGGACAATATGACAGGTTTTTCTATCAAAATATTGGTAAATCTTTTCTATTTTATTAAAAATATTTGARGAATCTATCTACTTTTGTTTAAATTATTAAAAATAGTTTTGTTAGTATTGTATATTTTATATGTGTGAAAATAGGCCTCTTGCGCGCCTATACTGCAACCTCTTAACTATTCAGCTATTCGATCAGGTGATCTCAGCTGTTGCCGACCATATGATGCTTTTGTTGTATGTTTCTACAATGTTCGCGAATGACATCCTTAACCTTTTTATGTGAAGATCACGATGTAGATCTGAATTTCGTATATACCACGGGGAATTTACAGTTTTTCTCAGAACTTTATTTTGGAATCTTTGCACCGCTTCAATGTAAACGGTGCAGCGTATTCCTATAGTCGATTGTTGAATGTTGAGATCTCTGGGTTAAGTTTTTTGCCATTCATCCTGGCGGATCCTCTTCAACTCATCCTTTGAACTTATTGTATGCTGGTGCACTTTCGTATCGAGATAGCTCAACAAGTTCTCAATGGGGTTTAAATCTGGACTCTGGGCTGGTGTATCGGTGACATGCGAACAATTATAAAGCAACCACGACCGCACATTATAAGCCTTATGCTTTGGGTCATTGCCCTGGCAAAAATGCAAATCCTCGACAAGGCATAGTTTTTTTTTACAAAGTGGCAATTTTTCTTTTAAAATGTTCAGATACACAGCGTGATTCATAATACCCTCAATGAAATTAAATTCTCCAGGTCCCGGTGCAGAAAATGATCCCCACACCCTTACCGATCCGCCACCGTGCTTTACTGTGGGCTTCATATTTTTGGCAAGAAGCGCCTCATTTGACCTTCTCCATACATAGGGTCTACCGTCCGAACCGAAAAGATTAAACTTGCTTTCATCTGTGAATAGCACGTTTTTCCAAAACGAGAAATCTTTTGATTGATGTTCCTTTGCAAATCGTAGTCTTGCTTTTTGATTACGTTCGTTGATAAGAGGCTTTCGTCTTGCTCTTCTGCCGTTATAATCAGCCTTATTCAATATATTTCTTATGGTTTGTGGGCAACACTTTTCCCAAATCATTTTCGGCGATTGTTACGAGTTTCGGTGCACTTATAAATAGACATTTTTTGACTTGGCGTAGAATATACTGTTCATCACTAGCAGAGAAAATTTTGTTATTTGTAACTTTTGATCTATTTTTCGCAGTTTTATCTCTCTTGTACCGTTTAATGATGTACTGATCGATCTACAATTTCAGATATTTCCCGAAGCGATTTTTGGTTTTCGTAATGACGAATTAGTAGTTCCCGCACTTCAACACTGGTTTGTCCCCTTTGTCTGCCCATTTCACTTTTTTATTATCCTTTTTCGATAAATGACKCGATATTCAAAATTTTCCAATGAACTTTGTTCCTTGGGACTTTCCCGAATAACACTTTAAAATTACTTGAAGTTAGATGTGCTTGGAAACAGTGTTGCCTGTTAAATTAAAAATGTACGAGTTTGGCTTTTGCATTGAAAATGAAGACTTATTAGATAACGTATTTTTATTTTTATAAATAAAGGATTATTCAAAAATTTGTTTTTGTCATTTAATGAATTACCCAATACGTTAATGAAATAAAACATATAAATTTTTATTGCAATAGTATTTCCCCATATTTTAAGTAAAACCAAATATTTTAGGGGGTCTACGCGTTTCGCTTTTAACTACTATATGTAGACAAATCTTTAGTGATGTAAATAAACAAAAAAGCAATAAATTCAAATCATTTACATAAATAAACCATGTATGGAAATTCTAATTACATAATCAAATACTGTATGCTATCGATTTTAAATAAATAAGTTTATCTAAATCTAAACGACGACGGATGTAGTGCAGGTCGCCTCCACGCTTGGTGCATCCTGGGTGACGCTAAATGGCCTGCGGCCTTCACGGCCWTTCAACTCCTTAAGACGACTTTGGCAACSGACTGGTTTTTTAGATTAGGAAAACTCTTTTAGATCTGTGTAGAACCCTGGGCTGGTGGTGGCGGCATTCTGGCACCTGAGTATGATGGGGTAGCACCCATCAAAAATGGCTGCCAGGCAAATGTCGAAACTGTCTCCGTCCCGTTAAAACCCTGGCAGGCCTCAGGCCCTCGCCTTGGCCTCGTCACTGAGATAACCTTGGCCATAAAAGGCGACTACCTTTCCGGGGGACGGATAGCGGATCTGAGTGGGAACCCTTTTAGAGTAAACACATCACCAAACAAGCCAAACAAAAAAACAGACGAGAAGATGACAGAGACAGGTGAAGGGACGTCGAAATCGACACCCAGATCTGTCCCAGGCGGGGCTGCTGATCCCGGGGCGACAAAACTGTCGCAGGGAAACTGCAGCGACAAAATCAAAACTTTGGTAGGAGTCAATATGGGGGAGGTCGGCACAAACCCGCCGGCAAAAGAGACAGTGAAGGGTGGAGCCTTCATACACGGCGGAATCGCCAGTACTAGCAGAGGAACTTCTGCTAGAATTATGAAAGGTTCCACAGGGGGCGTTAGCAAAGGTGCTTTGGCTAGAAAGCTGAAGTCGGACCTTCGTTTAGCGGCAAAAATCGTGGAGCGCTACGGTGGTAAGCATTTTGGTCATGTAACTGAGTAGCATACTAACACGCTTGAGTGGGCCAAGAAGGTACTGAGTGAAAGCGGACCGATAGGGCACGACTCGATACTAGGAGACCTGAACCAGCGGTTAAGCGGCAAAGGTCGCATGAAGGGGAAATATCCCTTGGTAAAAAACCGCGCACGGGGGCTGCGTCAACTTTCAGCGAAATCGCAAAGAGCGCTGGCGCAAGAGTACTTTGTGTGTTGGACCGCAGCAGGGAGGACGGTGCCATCTCCCATGAAGAGTGGCTATCTCTTCAGTCTTCCTCAGGGTGGTAAAGGAGAACCCTGGGCCAGAGGATCTTTCTCTTCGTCCTAGGGCTCGCGTCTGGCTGCCTGCCGAACCATCCACTGCGAARGAGATCGAGGAAATCCTCAGATACTGCAACCCCGCGCACGACTGGAAGGTTATATGGCTTGAGAGAACCGATGAACCATATCGGCAGGCGCTGATAATGCTCAACGCGGAGTCCATCTCAGTAAAACCAAGGGAGCCATCAGTTATGGGTTCGAAATGGTAGTGCTGAAATTACTCCCGACKGATACCAGGGCTGATGGCACCCAAGCTGCAGATGCGGAGGAGAAGGCAGAGGGCGTCACTGATGGTCAAACGACCATGGAAAACGACCCAAACCTCTCGGACGTTGCGAGTTCTGGAGGCGGTTCGTCGATCGGCGACTCCGTCTTCAGCCTCGAACAATTGTTTGAGGGGGTGAGGGTCGATCATGACCTGAGCACCGAACTGGCGGTCCCAGAGAAGAGTCTGAAGGATGAGATTCCTCCAGATTAWTCTCTATCACGCACAGGCGGCCTCCGGCAATCTGCTGCTTCTTCTGGAGCAGGGCGAAGCCGATGTGGTCCTGATTCAAGAACCGTGGCTGACTGGTAACGGGATTTCTGGACTGAGGGCGAAGAGCCATAAGCTGCTGGCGGCCAAGGATGCAGGTAGAAACAGAGCCTGTATGCTGGTCTGAAACGAACTAACGGTATTTCTTTTACCTAATTTCAGCAACGCTGACGTGGTCAAAACGAAAATGAAGTGCGACACCGGAAATGTCTGGCTGATATCCGCTTATATGCCTCACGACGATGAGGTAGAGCCACCTCCCGTTCTGCTAAGGAGGACCTTGGCTGAAGCGTCCCGTAACGGAGAAGATGTTATCATCGGTTCGGACGCCAACTCGCGACATTCGATCTGGGAGAGCTCGGATACTAATACTAGGGGGGAGTCGCTTTTTKATTTCATTGTTAGCGAAAATCTTCGTATTTGTAACAGGGGAAACTCTCCAACCTTCATGACCGCAGGCAGCATAGCAAAAAGCTTCTTTACGGATGGGCCAAAGCTTGGGGAAAAGATTGGTGGAGGGGTCTAATGTCGGAAGCATTGCAGTGTCTTCCAGGCGGAAGTCGCCGTCATCAAGGTGGCAGCAGATTTGCTACTCCGGAGAGTGTCTACCTTCAGAGAAGTGACCATTCACTCAGATGGCAGAGCGGCGATACTARCCCTGAACTCATTCACGGTGCGTTCAGGGTTGGTCGAAGAGTGTCTGGCATCACTATCTCTGGTGGCTAGAGCTTCTACTATTAGACTTTTATGGGTGCCCGGCCACAGCGGAATCGCAGGTAACTGCAAAGCTGATGAGCTGGCAAGGAAAGGCACCCTAGAGTCGCTATCGGTAGAATGGGAACGGGTCGGTGCTCCTGTGCCCTCCTGTGTTCCACTGCTGGACAGCTGGGGCTCGCGACTGCTTGGTCAACGCTGGGCCTGCACGGGTACCTGGGCGGTCGCAAAAGCCTTTTGCCCAATATAGATCGCAGGAGATCTAATGATCTCTTTGCCCTCAGTAAAGCCAGCCTCTCGTTAGTGACGGGGCTCTTGACRGGCCACTGCCCTATTGGCATACATGCTGTAAGACTGGGAATTATACCGGACGCCGTATGTAGAAGCTGCGTGGAAGAGGATGCGCTAGAAACTAGCCAGCACTTCCTTCTTGACTGCCCCGCTTTTGGGAGATCAAGACTTAGGCACTTGGGTGCACATACCTACAGACATCCCACCGAACTGACGGGCGTAGAAATTAAGCGCCTTAGCAAATTTGTATTGGCTACTAAGCGTTTTGCCGATCCTTAAGTCCGAACACGGGAGTTCTATTTTCAATGGCTACACAAAGGACTACATCTAGTCTACGTGCGATCTATGATCAGCCATCTGACCTAACCTAACCTAAACGACGTTTAACAACTTTTTTAATTTTCTTTACACGCTCGACACTCATTTCGTTTTTTCGCACACTGATCCCTGAGTGTATTTTTTCTATGGTTGATTTAACTTCAATCATTTCTTTTTTTAAATGTTTTATGATTTCATATACACCACATTTTTTTCTCCCTACAATTACGTTAAGCCTACGGTGCCAAGCTTCGATTTAATTTTGAGTGCGTGTAATCCGAAAGCGCACCAAAAATTTGGATTATATATCATAACACCCCCCTCATAGTTTCACTAATGTACTGGTTTTTAAACCAAGCTTACAATTTTTTAAAATCTTTGTCTGTCGAGCTACTCTTCTTTACTGAAATAATCTGACACAAATTCTGGGGGAACAAATGCTAAACTTTTCAGCATACGAACAGCTATGCTGAAACTTTCATCATTGCCATCTTTTTGAGGCAGCCTTCCTTTCACCAGGAAAATACTCTTTTGCCGCAGACGAGACGGTTCGCTCACAATCAGTAATAATTCTTTGCGGATTAAGATAAATATTCTGTGCGAAAGCCAAATTGAATAGTTGGTGAAAGAATTCAGTGTTCGCCTGCTTTGATTTTTGTCTCATCAGGCAAAAAACTAGACGCACAAATTGACCATCAATTAGCCCTTGTATGGTGAACAGTTGGCGAAAAACTTTCGGTACAACAAAAAACGTCCCATCCATCACCCAGCAGTGTGACCTCTCCAATTCCTTTAGGGAACTCGTTGTGCCTATAATAATGTTCTTTTCACCATCGAAATCCCAATCACTCAACACAAATAATTCTTCCTCCAGGTATTTCAAATGCTCCTGTATATTAATTTCCTGTATATTTCCTGGTTCGTTTGTACAGGGTGGCTGATCGCCAGTGAAGATGATGTACTCAAATCCTTTACTTTGTTGTTCACCTGTGCCACAGATACTTGATAGGCCTTTGGATCATGATTATGGGCAGTAGGAGCGCGTTGTATTACATGATCGAAACTATTTTCTTTTGTCACAACAACACTTTTACACATTAAGGATTTTCTTTGCGCACACGACCAGCGGAACTCTTTCTTCTTTTCATTTTTGGAATGAAAATGGTAATTAAAAGCATCAAAAAATATTTTATTACTTCCTTTGTTTGACACAGTAACGACGACTTCCATTTTCTTTAACTTTAAATATTATATAACACGATATTTAATCAAGAATATAGCTATATAATTTTAATCACAATCAATTACACGTAATGTGATAAATAATATGAAAAAATGCATATGGTAATTGTAGAAAAGGTAACGGTACTATTTGTATTTTAAGTCATACATATGTATGACCATTTATATTGATTAATGGATGACAATGTTATATTGTGCTCTCATTTTCTATATTCTTTTGTTTTCTACTCGATAACAATGCTGATGAAAACGAAAGCTTTCTTGTCCCTTGCGTATATTGTTAATTTTCCCAACCCTTGTTACATGCAGCAATAGYTCAGTGGTTAGAGTCTGCGGCTGTTATACAAGGGTTTTGGGTTCAAATCCGGGTCTGGGCCGCTTTTTTAAATTTTTTTAAGCTGTTTAGTCGCTAAATTGATGAAATAATAATTTTTTTCCTCTAAATCCGTCATGCGTTCTCGTCTATATCTTTCTTTCGTCATATATGGGTACATATATATGTAATTACGAATTATTTTTTTTTTATTTTTTTTTTTTTTTATTTTATAAAAGCGTACATAATAATACAATTATTATACAAACTTAAGAAAATACGCAGCACTAGCATCATGGGCTATCGGCCGTTACGGCCATTACGAATTAAAACTCAACTAAAGTGCGGTTTTGTATTTTGTGTTTGGGCATTTTGTGACACTGCCTAAAAAAAGGTGGGGATTTCGTGTTAGGGGATTTTTTTTGGGGGATTTTGAGGCACTCCCGCGGAATTGATACCAGATCTACCGTGCGATTCTGTACTGTGATATAGTATCAAGTCTCTAAATTTGCTAGAGATAATTTTTGAGACTTGAGGAGATTTTGCTATTCTGTAAGCAACAGTCACAAAATCTATTACATTTAATTAATCAGAGTTTTTTTTATACTTGAATGAAAATAGGTATGTCGATAACAAATATTAAATTTTCTATAACATAGCCAAWAAAAATAATTATCAATAAAAATAAAAATATATATTGACTTTGTTTCATAATATAAACGAAATTTATGTAATTTTGAGTTGCTTACAAAATATAAAAAAACGACAATAGATTTTTTTTTTTTTTATTTTATTTTATAAAAGCTTACATAATAATACAATTATTATACAAACTAAGAAAATACGCAGCACTAGCATCATGGGCTATCGGCCGACTGGTTATATTATATGCGTCGAAGAAGGTCGCTGTCTTTCAAAAAGTTG
>NW_017537613.1:41524-54342 GCF_001853355.1 Bactrocera latifrons | reverse complement strand
AGCGAAAAGCAACCGGTTACGATGACAGTTCGACGGTGAATGTGAGACAATAGATTAATTACTATGGTGATCTCTATTCAGTATATTCAAAATGGCAGACAAGAGATTTTTTTGGTTTTGTGATTTGCTAACTACCAGGCAATTTCTCAAAGTTGAGGTAATATTTTGAGACTAACCGTGCGATTCTGTACTGTGATACAGTATCAAGTCTCTAAATTTRACAGRKRYAATTTTTGAGACTTGAGACGATTTTGCTATTCTGTAAGTGATAGTCACAAACTCTATTACATTTCATTATTCAGAGATGTTTTTATACTTGAATGAAAATAAATATGTCGATAACAAATATTAATTTTCTATAACATAGTTAAAAAACATAATTATCAATAAAAATAAAAATATATGTTGACTTTGTTTCATAATATTAACGAAATTTATGTAAAATTTATTTATTTTTAACCTTTTCGTGTTTGAGTTGCTTACAAGATATAAAAAAACGGCAATCGATTAATATCTATGGTGATCTCTATTCAGTATATTCAAAATGGCAGACAAGAGTTCTTTTTGGTTTTGTGACTTGCTAACTACCAGGTCTCAAATTTGAGTCAATATTTTGAGACTAAAGCTAGAGACTGTTTAGTGAATAGTAACAAGTCACAAATTGAGATTTTACCACAAAATGTCTCAAATAGAGACTAGAGACTGGTTACAGAATCCCGCTATAAAGCTAAAGACTGTTTAGTGAATAGTAACTAGTCACAAATTGAGATTTTACCAGAAAATGTCTCAAATAGAGACTAAAGACTGGTTATAGAATCTCGCTACTAKTCGCATGTTTGCCACCTTATTTATTGTCAATGGTGCAACCTGGACGGCAGTCTTTAACGGCCAAGGATAATGGGATGCCCAACTTATTCCAGTGTGAGACCGCCTCAAAATAAGCGTTCTTTATAACATTTTCCATTATGGCCAGATCGCACCAAATACGAATTTTTGGACATTTTAAATTAACATACCCAACATTTATTACGATTGCAAATTATTATATATTGGACTTTTAATATATGGCGAAACTACTTAATTCCTTTTTTATGATTTTATGGTATATTACAACAACTGACTTTCGATATTTCAATACTTAATAAGGTGAATTAAGCCTTTTAGTTCTCAATTTATAAATGTTTTTAATCATTTGTAATAGAATATTAATTCTATTATGCATCAAATTACAAAACGTTTCACGATATATATTTAAATTTCGTATTTTCTTTGATTTTTATTGTTTTAAATTTTTATTAGCGATCTTGAACGGCGGCAATAAATTCCTCCGTTCACATATATTTTTGGTATAATTTCAATCTGGCCGTTCCAGTCATTCCAATTGCAAAACGTCAAAACCTACTCAAGCCAGTCAACTGTCAAAGTTCGGTAGGTTTTGACGTTTAGCAATTGCTCTCTCGCTTCCAGTGAGAGAAGAGTTGGGGATCTCATTATCTCTGTAAACGGCGTTGCAGCGTGACACACAACGTGGTGTACAATGATTCTGTTGTCGCAAACAACTCTTCGTGAGATGCAATTTCGGCTTCCTTCGCCTTGCTGACCAGATCAAAGTGGTGATGTATAAGCCAATAAAAGTGTTGATTTACTTGGCTGAGCAAAACTTCACACTCCACTTTATTCGGATTGAAATCTGCATTCTGGATTTCTTTTCCAAGGCGCACAATTAAACCATGTGCCGATGCAACTAGGACATCATCACCTAATACTTAAGGCAGGTGGTCGCAGTATCCTCACAGGAGGCACCAAAAATGTATAAGATTGAAATAAAGCAAAGGGAACTGCTTATGTATGACCTGTCGCCACGACTTTAATTTTGGTACTAACTTAAATCCGCAAGGAGCAGCAATTATATGCCTGCTTGTACAGAAGGCACATGTACGAAAAATGCAATGGTAATAACTGCACATCAATACGTAATGCACTTTATGTACGTGCGAATAGAATATGTAGATATGTATGTAAACTAATTATGTTTTCGGGAATAGAGCATATGCTAGCGGTGTGCATAAGTACAGTAGGCAGCAGTCAGCGTCGCTAACATTTGTATCTACATACTTACTTACTTTGTATCTACATACAAATGTATATATGTATAAGTCAATAGCTGAATGCAAATAACAAAAGAAAGAAGAAATAACGCTTCAATCAGCCGATATTTGTAACATATCCGTAGCGTATGCAAACTTAGATGGGGCACATAAAGGTGAAATAAAACTGTATAAAATATATCCGAACACTAAAACACTTTTGATATACATTATTTCGGAAGTTGAATCAAGGGTGAGTGGCAGGAAAGTGAGTTTAATAAACATGGTCTTTCAAGCCTTAAGGAAAGGCAAAAAATTAAAGAAAATTGGTCTAACCATAAAAATGTTTTATTTAAAGTGCGATGGAGGGTTGACTAATAAAAAAAATTAAGTGACGAAAAAAAATTACTTAAATATATAAAGTTTAGTGACAAAAAAAATATAAAAAATATGTATATGCATAAATTTATTGTACCTTTATATACAACTATTAGTGCAGTTGTGACAATACACATTTATAAAACTTAATTACCAAATCAAACCAGGCAAAACAAAAAAAAAAAAAGTCCGCGAAACTAAAAAAAATAAAAATTTAAAAACCGACCGGTTTACAACAAAAAAAATACACCTGAACTTGTAGAGACCTGCACAGAACCTGCAAGAAGAAAAGGAATAAGATCAGATGGCTGGGAAGAAACGGAAAACAAAAACACAAAGAAAACCTTTCACTTACTTACTAAAATATACATTATTCCCAAAAACTCCTTGAAGCGAGATAAAGAAGTGTATCGCTTTAAATTTTCTAAACTATATACATATATGTATACTTACAAAAAAAAAAAAAAAAAAGTTTAACAGGTTTAAAAACCGGGTACAAAAGCGTTAACGGAGTGTATATAAAAGAATTAATATTAAAAAACTGTTAAAAAAAAGTGTTTTGTAAATATATATTTACTCCAAACGTTAACGGACAATTTTAAAACCCTTATGCTTAATAAAGCAATAACAATACAACTACACAACAATAAGTAAGCTAAGGCACAATAACAATGAAAGCCATAATCTATACAAAAAAACTCGTAAGGAAGGGCACAAACGTATGTAGACGATATTCTGTCTGGAAGTCATAGTCTTCCACAAGCATACGAATCACTAACACAACAAAAAAGATAACGGCGAACCACCCTAATATTTTAAAAAATATCCTAAAAGAAAATTTGTTGGACACTAACTTCTTTAAATTCGAAAAGGAAAGTACAACAAAAACACTAGGCATCCAAGGGAATGCAATATCGGACTAGTTTTCATACATAACTGAGTCGATATCCGCATCATTCACTATAACAAAGAGACAGGCCTCCAAAAACGATAGGTCTACCCAGACTTGACCGGTATGGCGCGCATTACTAGCCAAATTAGTATCAGTGGTGCAAACGCATTTAAACATGGCAAAATATAAATTATATTTCTGGTCCGATTTCCAAATAGTACTAGCCTGGTTAGAAAAAAACCCTATACTTGAAAGATGTACTATATATTTCAAATCGAACATTTCAAATACTTTACCTAGTAGGATCAGCTACTTGGCAACACGTAGCCATTGCTGACAATCATGCTGAGGATGCAAACCCTTGCATCTCGCCTTTCCCCCCTCTGGAGGAATGGCCCACAATGGTTAACAGAATCTCCCGATTTGCTTGCGAATTGCTCCAGAAAGTCGAAAAATCGACACTTATCATATACTCGATGATACCGACATCCTTGAACGATTTTCATCGTTCCCCCGAGCTCTCAGAGTAATTGCCTACATGCTTAAATTTTTAGAGCAACTGAAAGCCAAACTCATGGGATCACAAAATTCCCAATGCTGCAACTTCGTTCTGTCATTCTCCATCACAGGTGGCGATTTTGCTTGTTTTTTTCAGATAAAGGCGTCCTTGCTAAGGTCTCCCACCCATCGAGAATAATGAGCGACAATGGTAAAATATTAATGGAGCCAAAAGAGTCACGCAAAGGGTTCCTCATATGGGTGGTTTATGGGAATCAGCTGTAAAAAGCTTCAAATTCCACTCAAGAAAGGGGTTGGAACCTACAAATTGGATTATGAACAGTTCACCATCTTCCTAATTAGAATTAAAGCCGTTATCAATTCACGGCCACTCACAACACTTTCGCAAGATCCCGCAGATCTCACAGTCCTAACTCCAGGGACTTTCTCAAAGGAGTATTATATAAATGAGAAAGAATTAAAATTCTCCATGACGATTTCAGCAGAATGGAAGAAGTCGATGTAAAGAAGAATACATGGAGGATCTCCATAAAAGATACCGTTGGAAGATTCCTGAACAAGTATTTCCTAAAAAAGTTGAGATTGTGTCATCAATTACGATGATTGTCTACCCCTACCGAATGGCGGCTTGGTCGCATAGAAAAGTCGTGGATCTCCTCACGCAAAGCGGAATGCTAACCAGACTGCTCGTGAATCTACGTAACAACGACAAAGCAAATAATAAATAGTCAGCCGAAATTACCGAACACGAAGAGCAATCAATTCAGGGAAAAAGATTAATCAATAATCCGTTAACAAAAAAATGGTCGATCATTACGACGACCCATTCCTGCCACATAACGTGGCATGACCCATATTGATTTATATGATACATATGTATAATTAAAATACCTCTTTATACAGATCAACGTAATCACGTATACGGCAATGACACCAACGATAACCTTTCGGTCGGCTACTAACGTGCCACGATTGGGCCTACCCCTACGCCTCGAAATAGCACGACGGACTCATAATGAGCGATTCTACTTGAATTAAGAAAGATCCAACAGGAAGCCCTGAAGGATGTAAAGAAGAGATACATAGGCAGAATTTTGAGCGACCGTGCACAAATCAAAACACTGAGGCAAGAAATCAAAGTGGAGCTGCGGGACTTGGACGATATCATCACAAAAGAAGGCATTGCAGAAGCAATTCGATCAGAAATTAAATAACTTGGCCTCTTTAACGTAGCAGCATTAAAAACTATAGAGCGCCCTACGAGGCACCCAAATAGCAGTGATAAGTCTTTCAGCGTAAGAAGCAACATATTTACTACATACTCAAAAGATTAGGATCGCCTAGACAATCTGCAGAATTAGGGAGAAGGCTCAATTGAAAAAGTGTTTTAGGTGTTTCGAATATGAACATGTGGGGAAGGCGTGCAGTAACCTTGAAGACAGGAGTAAGTGCTGTATTATGTGCGGAGAGGGGGATAATTTTGCGAAATCCTGCACTAATAAACCCTTTTGCATTGCACGCAAAAAGACGGGGAAAAGAACACCGAACACCAAATAAGCAGCCGAAAATGTCCTATCTACATAGAAGCGTGCAGTAAAAATACAAAGTGAAGATCCTGCAAATAAACCTGAAACACTGTGAAGCGGCTCAAGAGCTATTAACGCAAACGCTATATGAACATAGTATTGACTTAGCAATAATTTTTGAACAATATAAAAATAAAACGATTGATAAGTGGATCTCAGATACCACAAAAAAGGTAGCAATATGGACTTGTGGAGACAAAACGTTAAAACACAAACCACTAACTGGAAGGGCCTGTTACGCAAGAGCGAAAATATATGAGATCTACTTCTACATATCGCCAAATATCCCGCTTGACAAACAAAAAATTGCGGGGACTTCAATGCCTGGGCGATAGAATGGGGAAGACTTTGCTGTGTTAGACGCTGTCCTACTGAATACAGGGACAAAGAACACTTTTGAAAAGAATGGGCGTGGCTCCATTAATGACGTATCCTTTGGCAGCAGAACCTTAATTCTATCAACGGATTGGCGGTTGTGTGACATATATACCCAGAGTGATCACCTGGGTATATTAATAAATATCAGCAAACCCACGCAAAGACCACGAAGAATGCAGTCCAAAGGGTGGAGGATTGAATCACTTGAGGATGAACTTTTCTAATTCATGCTGGGCGATAACTTGTTGGAAAATACTGGCGTAGATCTCCAGGAAAACTGCTGGTGGACCATATATCCAAAGCCTGCGATGCGACTATTTCCAAAAGGAAGCAAACAACGCAAGGAAAGCCGGTATACTGGTGGAATAATGAAATTGCTTTACTGAGAAGCGAGTGCCACAAAGCGAGGCGCCGTGTTCAACGTAGCACAGGCAGCGGCGATTATACGAGACTGAGATACATTTTCAAGAAGAAGCGCAGGGACCTCAAAAAAGCGATAAAGGCGAGAAAAACTTCTTTCTTCAATATGTTATGCGACAAGGTTGACAATAATCCAAGGGGCAAACACCGACATGTGCCTCTTTGCTAAAAAGCGTGGTAGAAACAATATTTCCTAAGCAAAGCCAACAAGGTGGAAGTTTACTTCTCGAAAAAGCGGAGCACACAGATGCAGCACCAGTAAATGAATGGACACAATGGGAAAAAAGCTGGAGTAGATTATCCGACTAGAAAGTTACTTAGAAGAGGAGGCCTGCAGACTATCAATTTGTCCGAAATCCTTCTGCTATACAACACAGACAAAGGTTCAAAAGAGTACACRGTAACTGGTGGGGAACCACAAGGTTCCGTACTGGGTCCATTCTTATGGAATGTCCTCTATTATGGAGACTACGCTTCCAGCTGCCTAAAGAAATATAGATAAATATATTTCGGATACGCCGATGATATAGCGGTAAGCATAGGGGCCAAAGAGACTCAGCTACAAATTCCACATTAAAAAAATCTGCAAGAATGGGTGGAACGAAAGCATGGTGAGAGAGACTTTTATATGACGCAGTTTCTGACAGGACATGGATGTTTCAGAGAGTGCCTGCATAGGTATGGTTATGAAAACGGAGTTACTTGCTCTTTCTGTGGTAACAGTTGTGAAAATGTGGAGCATATATTTTTCTACTGCTCGAGATTCACATCAGGCCAGGCCCTGGAGATAAAAGCGTACCGCGTAACACCAAATAACATAGTGATATGCCATGAAGAAGACGATAGCTCTGACTGAGCTTATGACGTGAGCCTATAGGCTAAGCTGSCTCTGCGATGTAATGCTTAGCGGCGGTCCCGCAGGGCCTTCCATAAAGCTACAGATGACGAAGATAAGGGTATAGTACGTAGGCGTACAGTTTCGCCAGTCCAATATAGTAAGATATTGCTTATTAGGCGTGGTCCCGAATGAGCTGCGAGCAGTACGAATGGTGCATACTGCATACTACTAAGTATCACTATCTACGAAAGATTCCCCCTTCGGAAACAAAAAGAAAAAAAAAAACGCCTCGCGACCAGACTGAAACAGCAACAGCATCCGCGCCTCGTAGTGGCACACGACCACCAAGGAGGTTGTTATCGTTTCCCATAGAGGCACATCGCATAAGATTCTCCTTCAGCGACCACATCGTCTTCTTGAATTGCCATTTTTTAYGTGGTTTTCTCTTTTCCTTTCTGAAATCTAAAATCTCTGATGGATATTTAATGTACAAGTTTTTTTGTTTCGATCAGGAGTAGTTTTCCAAGAAGATTCTTGGATAGTTTTTGTAAATGCTTGAAACTCATCTTCAAAAATATCTTGAGTTATAAAAACTCAATTTACTTTAGGATCAATATATTTTTGTCGAGTAAAACTTTGAAATACTCCCAGTCCGTGTGTCTATTAGAGAGATATGGCGGTATGTCGATTTCTTTAGATGGCTGTTTAAGATTAGATATACAGGTGGTCCGAATTTAAGTACAATCTATTTTCCGTGGTAGTGAGGAATTTGGATAGTTGTTATCGAGTGATGAAAACGTCGATGAGGTTAGATAAATTTTTTGTGTCATAAGGCCAGTAAACCGTCTTGCCAGTAGACATAAAGTCGCATTCATAGCTAATTTAAAGAGTTTACTCCCCTTCTGTGTCTTAATTCTTGAACCCCATTCCGAGTGTTTGGCGTTAAGGTCACCACCCATGATGAGTGTCCCATCGTGTTTTAGAATATGTTCTGTGTACAAGTCCATTTTGATATTGTGTCTAGATGGCCTATATATTACAAAACTACTAATTTTATAAAATATAGAGTCAATCGATATGGTCGTGGTTTCTGGGACACTTATATTTATTTCTTCGTAATGGGGAATATTATCTGTATGGCGCTCCCCCCTCTCGGATTGTTATTTAGGTGATTCGATTAATACGTCTTGTAGTTTTTGAACTTAACGAAAGTCTCATTTGTAAAATGGGTTCTGATATAAGACAAATAGCAATTTTTTCAATATGGAGTACTGTCTCTAATTTTTTTCTATTTTTGAGCAAGCCGTTTGCATTTCAAATCACAATCTTAAAGCTTCTTTTTGATTTACCGATATATGTTGTTGAACTTGTATTTGATTTGTTGATGAGGGTTTTCCATATTGCTGACTTACTTTAATAACTTCCTTCTGAGGAACAGTAGAAGCGGTTGTAAGCTGTAAGTTTGGTTGTTTTTTATGCTCTTTATTTTTCTCAAACGCGTTTTTAATTTTTTGAAGTTGCTTTGCCACTTTATATCCTTTATCGTACGCAGGGTGATTCTGATTGCAGTTACAGCATTTTGGCGGTAGTTCGGTAGGTTTTGTGCAGCTTACGGTTTTATGATTCCCTGCGCACTTCACACACCTTGGCGGTTTACTACAGTAGTTCTAGTGTGACCGAACGCCTGACAAGATATAGATTAAATGGACTCGAGTTTGATGACGGAATTTAAAATATGTTTGATTTTGGAGATTTTTTTAAGGTTCTCTGTAGATTCGAAGCATACAATAAACATACAGTGGTGGCCATGAGATATGCAACTATTACATTAGTTTATATGTGTACATATTTTACAAATAACCTTTGTACAAGTTCGTCTTTTAAAAATGAAATTATTAAAATTTGCTATTTTTACTTCTATTTAACGTTATTAAACAAAAATTTCTTTCATAAAAGAAATAAGAATACCATTTTGATTTCAACTGTCAAACTACATGGACAAAACATTAGCAAATTCTTGGAAACTTCTTGAAGTCTTTTAAAAAGTTCATCGCCATTTTTAAGGTTAGTCTTAATAGTGTTGAGATCTGGGAGTTGTGGTTTCCTTTCCTTAACATTAATGTTATTTGCTTCAAACCAACACTTGATACTACTTTAGCCGTGTGCTTGTCTAGTTGGAAGTCTCAATGGGAATGGCATTTCCCACCCAGTACTCTCTAAAATTCATTTGAAGTCGTATTGATTCATAATTATATTAATCTTATATAATGGCTCAATTCCGTTAGCAGAAAAGCAGCCCCACACCATTACGTGGCCTCCACCATTGTATAGAAAATACTCTGTACTGTGATAGTTAACGTCGACTCTAATCTTCTTTATTAAAATTTCTTTCCTCAATATTCTATTCTGTTCTATGTACATAGTATGTATATATGATTATGCTTAGTGTACATACATGTGTGTAAATAAGTATTACATTTTTATTGTATACTTCAGATACCAACCCATTGAAATTTTACAACTGTTTAGAATCACTGTGTGACTTAATGCATCTAACGTATAGATACTCTGTTATCAGTTGCCGCTTGTGAGCGTWAGTATTTGGAGTATGTATGTTTATATTTTTATATTACTTTTATGTATGTACATATATACTAGTTTATGAGTTTTATTCAATATGCAATGATTTTCAGATTTTTATGAGCAAGTTTCATATTGCAATTTTTTTGCTTACTATTGCACTTGACATTTAGTGGACTGTATTTCCTTTTTATTTCATTTATTGTTTACATGTGCATATTTATTTATTAATGTACTTGTGTCACAAAAATATAAATTTCTATATATAATTCTATCTTAAGAAATAAAAGTGTCATGTTCATATATTTATGAACAATCATGCTTAACTGCTTTCTTGCAACAACGTGGATCATATCTGTTATTTACTGGTCTTCGCACATAATACATTTCATCACGGTCACAGACAGTTAAACTTTGACTCATGACAGAAAAAATACCATTTCACATTTACTAATTGGCCAACTTTAGCGAATTTTAATTGCTTGGCTTTTTACCGAATTAATTGGTTTGTAAGAAGTACGACCACCTCTTAGGAAAGCTTTTAAGAGGTGTCTACGCACACTTCTTGTGGATATTTGCGAATCTAAATCTTGAATTATTTGTGATGGGACAATTTAAGGATAAAAAACTAAACTTTGTTTTAAAACTAAATATTATAATAATTGTTATTTGCTTAGAAAATCATGAAACGTTGTTCTTTTCAGTCTGCGCCAGCTATTTCTCGTCTCTCCTAGTTGTGAGGCTTTAGAGTTACGTGATTWTGTAACCTTGTATGATGTAGATCTGATTTTCGTATGAACTTTGTTTTGGAATCTTTTCAGCGCTTCAATGTGCATTGCAGCGCATCCCCACAGTTGGATTACGTATGTCTAATTGGGTTTTAATGTTTGTAATGTAATGTATGAACTTGGGCCAGTGAGCTTAAGTGTGGAAGAAGTTTTTAGTTCTGTGTTTATCAAGGATCGCAATAATTGGCAGAGGGCAATGACTTACCTTTACAGCTATTT
The DNA here is from genome assembly GCF_001853355.1 of Bactrocera latifrons. Lineage (NCBI taxonomy): Eukaryota > Metazoa > Arthropoda > Insecta > Diptera > Tephritidae > Bactrocera > Bactrocera latifrons. The sequence goes on along the minus strand of NW_017537613.1, from coordinate 43,657 downwards.
TTTTTTTTCTGTTGTTCGCTGTTTGTTTTGTGACCGGCTATTTATCCCTTGACCAATTTTAGAAAATATTTTGTGTTTAAAGATTGAAGGCTGTTTCGTGCATAGTAACTTGGCACAAATTGAGACTATACTTCAAAAGGTCATAGTGACTAAACTTACTGAATTCTGCTATAAATTTCTTATTACAAAGCAGTACATTAACTAAGACAACATGTGTCTATTGTACAATCCGGCAGCCCCTATAGACTTTATGGTTACGAAGAATCTCGCCAGGAAAAATTTATTGTATACCATCTGTCAAATCTATTGCCATTGCCGTTGTCATATCTTTATGTGGGTATTTGTTATCATAACATAATCATTTGTGAAAAGGCGCCCGGTAAGTAGGTTCGAACTGATGTAGCGCATGTTTTGAGCTCTGGAACTGTTTAAATTTTTATTTGGATGAGAAATAACAAAAGGAGAAATACACCTTTTTCTACAAATGTATTTTTTGCAAAAAAAAAAAGAAAAACAAATATTTCATATTTTCGGACTATAATATTCGTAGCACAAATTTTATATACCGAATCAAATAATAAATTTAATATAAGCTATTTTTATTGAAAATTAACAATATTATACTAAATATTAACTTCATGTAAAACCTAATTAAATTATTTTGAAATTGTACTTTAGTTATATAATTTAACACAACCGTCTTAATACTCGCTCTACCAGATTTATAGTTACCGAAATTAAACTGCCCGAGTTTCGGCACCAGGAGGATGGAGCCATGTGTAGAAGTTCACGCAAGTGAGGAAAGTTCTCTGATCGCCATTAACTTGGGAGTGGCGAGAAACGATTTTTTATATATGACTCAAGCAGCTCACGACTTCCGGTCCTTGACCAAGTATCCTCTGGGTAGCATAAGAACATCCGTTTAAAGGCGAGCTAAAGTGAGAAGTCGAAACATTCCCTGCATAGGGTTGTGCACTGTGTTTGGGACCCGCCTCGTAAAGAAACCAACCCGATGAAAACGCAACAACAGCCTCGGATGAGAGCCCCACTTTTGATGACGACCATGGCAAACGAAATAAGGACTACGAATTGAGGGCATGCACCTGGAATGTCCAGTCCCTTAATTGGGAAGGTGCCGCTGCCCAGCTAGTTGATGTCCTCGTAAAAATAAAGGCTGACATCATCGCCGTCCAAGAAATGCGATGGACGGGACAAGAACAGAGACGAGTAGGTCCTTGTGCCATTTGCTACAGTGGAGATATAAGGGAGTGCAAGTTTGGTTGGAGCTTCGTGGTGGAAGAGAGACTACGTCGCCGAGTACTATCATTCACTCCGGTGAATGAACGTCTAACCACAATCCGAATCAAAGAGAGGTTCTTCAACATATCGCTGATTTGCGGCCAAGCCTCGACGGAAGAGAAGGACGATGTGACCAAATATGCCTATTATGAGTGCTTGGAATGCACTTATGAGAGCTGCCCCCGCCAAGATGTCAAAATCGTGCTTGGTGACTTTAACGCCAGAGTGGGCAAAGAAGGTATCTAAGGCACTATGGTCGGTAAATTCAGCCTCCACGACGAAACATCCCCAAATGGGTTGAGGGTGATCGACTTCGGGGGGGCCCAAAATATGGTTATCTGTAGTACTAGATTCCAGCATAAGAACATATATCAAGCAACCTGGTTATCTCCGGATCGAAAAACCCCCAAACAGATCGATCATGTTGTGATAGACAGAAGACACGTCTCCAGTGTGTGCGTGCGCTCCGAGGTCCTAAAATCGACTCGGACCACTACCTTGTTGCAGCCAAGATTCGCACCCGCCTCTGTGCAGCAAAAAACGCACGCCATTAAACCATCAAACACTAGGAAGGGTCGACGTCGAGAAGCTGCAATCACAACAGACAGCCGAACGATTTTCTACTCGTCTTGCACTCCTGCGCTCTGAGAGCACTCGTCAACAACTCGGTATAAGGAAACTGTCGGACGGCCTTCCAAACTCCTTACGCACAACTKCAACCGAAACCATTGGTTTTCGGAAAGTACAAAAGAACAGCTGGTACGACGAGGAGTGCCGTGTAGCAGTGGAGAGAAAACGGGCTGTCTACCTCGCAACGTTACGATCGACCACAAC
>NW_017537613.1:0-40690 GCF_001853355.1 Bactrocera latifrons | reverse complement strand
AACGAGGTTTCAGACAAGGCGATTCCTTATCGTGCGACTTTTCCAACCTGCTTCTGGTGAAAATAGTTCGAGCTGCAGAACTAAATACAGAAGGTACCATCTTCTATAAGAGTGTACAGCTGCTGGCGCATGCCGGTGATATTGATATCGTCGGCCTCAACACCCGCGCCGTTATTTCCGCTTTCTCCAGATAGGACAAGGAAGCAACACAAATGGGTCTGTCAGTGAACGAGGGCAAGACGAAATATCTCCTGTCATCAAACAGACAGTCGTCGCACTCGCGACGTGGCACTCACGTCACTGTTGACAGTCATAGCTTTGAAGTTGTAGATACTTTCGTCTATCTGGAACCAGCGTAAACACCACTAACAATGTCAGCCGAGAAATCCAACGCAGGATAACTCTTGCCAACAGGTGCTACTTCGGACTGAGTAGGCAATTGAGAAGCAAAGTCCCCTCTGGACGAACAAAAACTAAACTCTAAAAGTCACTCATAATTCCCGTCCTGCTATATGGTGCAGAGGTTTGGACGATGTCAACAACAGATGAGCCGACGTTGCGAGTTTTCGAGAGAAAAGTTCTGCGAAAGATTTATGGTCCTTTGCGTGTTGGCCACGGCGAATATCGCATTCGATGGAACGATGAGCTGTACGGGATATACGACGACATTGACATAGTTCAGCGAATTGAAAGACAGCGGCTACGCTGGCTAGGTCATGTTGCCCGGATGGACGAAAACACTCCAGCTCTGAAAGTATTCGACTCAGTACCCGYCGGGGGAAGCAGAGGAAGAGGAAGACCTCCACTCCCTTGGAAGGACCAAGTGGAGAAGGACCTGTCTTCACTTGGAATATCTAATTGGCGCCACGTAGCGAAAAGAAGAAACGACTGGCGCGCGGTTGTTAACTTGGCTATAATAGCGTGAGCGGTGACTACGCCAATCAAGAAGAAGAAGAAATTAAACTGCCGCCGGTATGTGTGTAAGTGCCTCTTCGAAGTTTTCATGGAAATGAAATCTGAGCTGCCAAACTGCTGAAGTGACAGTTTGTTGCTTTCATTATATATACCAGGAATAAAGGGATGTTCAACTTATTCCAGTGTGAGAGCGCCTCAAAATAAGCGTTTTTATAACATTTTCCATTATGGCCAGATCGAAMAAAATAAGAACTTTTGGGCATTTTAAATTAAAACACCCAACACTCAGTACGAATAAAAAATACTATATAGTGCGTATTTATTATATGGAAAAACTATTTAAATCTTTTTAAAGTATATGACAACAACTGACTTTTGACCTTTGAATGTCCAAACAAAGGATTTAAGCTTGTTAGCTCTCAACTATTAAATGTTTTTAATAATTTTCCACTGAAAATAATACTATGATGCTTCAAATTACAAAACGTTTCATCAAATACCTTTAAATTTCACAAATTTATTTAATTTTCATTGTTTTACATTTTTTATAAGTGGTCTTGAACGGTGTAACAAATCCCTCCGTTTATATATTTTTTTGGTAAGATTAAAATCTGGCCATCGCTCGTTTCCAATTTTGCAATTTTTTTTTATTTAAGGAAATAATCCTAAAATACGTTCTAGCTCTAGAAACAGTTCTTTTACTTTCGTGGTACAGTTTACAAAAGTACTTAAATCTAAGTTTTTTTTGAACATAATTTGTTTATATACAAATACTGCTTGCAAGACTCTCATATGCTCCATCAACATATCTGTTGGTTTTGAGAGTCCCCCTTCAGAAAGCGGATCCAAAATTTTTCAAGTCCGTCGTTGTTGAGAATCTCCAAGGCATAAAAGGCCAGTGGAGTTTAGATCTACTGACACACGTAAAAAAATATTTGGGGCGTTCACAGCCTGTCTTAAAGCATCGTAAAGTCGTAAAATTATAAATTTTTACAATTGTTTAAATAAAAATTAGAGTTTTCACATGTCTCTTAAAGTTATAAGTTATAACGATTCGAAAACGTAGTTTGAGAATTGTAAATGTGTAAACTCATTTTTGTATGTAATCCAACAACAAAATTTTTTTTAAACAAGTWAATTTGTATGTAAGTATATATTTGCATTTGTTATCATCAGTTCATTTTTATACTAAATTGTCTTCTGTAGTTTTAGGTTTATAATGCTATGTACTTTTAATATTTTGATGATTGAACACAGTGTATACTTAAACTCCTTCCTATCAGAGGGATCGCGAAGACCGCCTTTTAACCTGATTACATCAAAAAAATATCTGAAACGTCCTTGTTTAAATGAGACTACATCATTTTCTGTCGTTCATTAACCTCTGCAATAGCAGTGGTTAACGTGGGAAAAGCGCTAGGTAGTAACTTCGTTGGGTTCCGCGAGCTGTTTTGTCCTAAGGGAAATGGAAAAATCTCCAYTKCGTAGCWCTATTTTTAACATTGTTATTATTGCATCCGAACACTGCGCAACCCATTTTAAAAAATATAAAAATATAAAAATATAAAAATATATATATATAAAAATTAAAATTAATAAAGGCGCGGGAGAATAATAAGCTGTCTCTTATACACATCTAGATGTGTATAAGAGACAGGCCGTGAAGACAGCAGAAACAGCTGACTGAAAGCAAACAGGTGCATTGCGTAATCTCTTTCTCTATCATTTTTTCTGCCAATCACACGTTAAAAAAAAGTAAAAATATGGGTGATATATGTAGGCCTACTGGGGAACCGAGCAGCCAAAAATAATATGGTTAACACTCTGTTTGCATACCTCAGTGGTAGTGGGGAAACTGAAAAATACCCAAATGTTGTTTATAGAATGCCTAATCTAATATTTTTCAGCAGTGGCATCATTTGCAAATGTTAAAAAAAATGCGTGTTTTGACAGCTCCGCGCAATGCGCTTGTTTGCTTCAGTCAGCTGCTCTTGCTGACGTTACSGTTGACTTATTATCTGCCCGCGCCTTTGAATGTGAATTCGAATTGTAGTATAAATTGTGAAATTTTATATTTTTTAAAATGGATTACGCATTGTTCGGATGCAATAATAACAATGTTAAAAATACTGCTATGAAATGGAGATTTTTCCATACCCTTAAGGATAAAACAGTAATAAAACTATGGATTAATTTTTGTCGTCGGGCGGACAAACTTAATGTTAAAAATGAGTGCATTTGTCAAGTGCCCATCACTCTAKAAGCCTTTGAAAGCAATTTGCTGTTTGTAATGGGTAATTATATCATTTCATTACTATAATTTTACTTTTATAACCAAACACTCTGGCAGGTTTAAGATCGCGGAATCCAACAAAGTTGCTACCCACCTTTCCCACGTTAACCACTGCTTCTGCAGAGGCTAATGAACGGCAGAAAAGGATTGAGTCTCATTTAAACCAGGACGTTTTAGAAAATTTGTTTGGCGTAATCAGGTTAAAAGGCGGCCTTCACTATCCCTCTGACAGGAAGGAGTTCAAGTATACACTGTGTTCCTATATACTTGGTCACAACGAAGGAGCGATTACAGATGAAGGAAATGTTGAAGTCGGTAACACCCCAGATTTGGAAGGGAATTACTTATCTCAAATCGGTAATTATCAAAATATTAAACGTACATAGTATTATAAACCTAAAACTACCGAAAACATTCTTATATAAAAATGTATTGATGTTAACAAACTAAGTTTTTGCATACTAACCACTGTTTCTTTTGCCTGGTTTCCATTAGGTCAAAATAATTGACATCAAAAACTGCCTCAACGAGCAGCTGTTAATTTGGTGTCAAATGCGTTTTCATTGTGTCATAAAAATTCATCAAATGTCGATATAGCAGTGCATTTTAAAAACTGCCGACAATATTTGGCGTCAGATGATTGACAACCCGTTTTCACTGTAGATGTCACTTATGAACAGGCAGTTTGGACAGCTGATTGCAAACTCAATTATTTTTAAAAAAGTGCGTGAAAAAAGTGAAAGGAAAAGAAAAAAATTAATAAAAATAAAAAATTGCAATAGCAACAGCCGCGCTATTTGTAGTAACAACATTAAGGGCTTGGAAGCGCACTCAACAAAGTAATCTAAAACGGTGGTGGATTAGACCAGGACTAAGGAATCGTTCCACCTGTGGTTTTTATAATACACTACGAGCCAATTTGGTTTCTCAGGATTTAAAGTGGTTGAAGAACTTCCTCAGGATGACTATGGAAGATTTTGACTTTTTAGTGGCGCGGCTTACTCCACATATTTATAAATACAAGATTCCGTGAAGCGATATCGGTCGGTGAAAGACTGGCGGTAACACTACGCTATTTAGCCACAGGAGATAACTTCTCAAGTTTAATGAGTGTTTTTCTATTGGGAAAAACTACTATCTGCCATGTAGTGCATAACACGTGTAGTGCATAACACGTGTAGTGCAATTTTTAAAGCTTTAAAGGACGAGTTTTTAAAAGTGAGTATTCATGCCTATTCACGTTAGTCAGTGATAAAATATAAAATATTTTCTAATAAGGTTCCAAACGCTCATGAGGAATGGACAGAAATAGCGGAACGTTTTTACCAGCGATGGAATTTCCCTAATAGTTGCGGTGCGTTGGATGGGAAACATATAGCGATTCAGGCGCCTGCGAACTGCGGTTCTGAGTATTTCAACTACAAGAAATACAATAGCATCGTTTTGATGGCTATGGTTGATGCCGACTATAAATTTTTATTTGTTGAAATTGGAGCTTATGGTCGGGAATCTGATGGAGGCGTTTTCGCAAGGTAAAACTAATATATAATAATATCATTGAACGTTAATAACTAAAAAACATTATTATTTTTCAGATGTGCTCTTTCGACGGCACTTGCAGAAAAYAGTTTAAATTTTCCGACACCGAAGTCACTTCCACATGAAAGTGATGAAATGCCATTTGTCATTGTAGCTGACGACGCTTTTCCTTTAAAAACATACTTAATGAAACCATTCAGCTTCCGCAATCAAGTGATGTCGTACAAAATATTTAATTATAGGCTATCCAGAGCAAGAAATGTGGTGGAACATGTGTTTGGCATTTGTGCATCGCGTTTTCGGATCCTCAGAGACCAATGGACGTCCTCGCGATTTGTGTATTACATAATTACCTATTAGTACGCAAGTCTATATATATACGAATGTCTGACGTAGACAAAGACACAAATGGCATTACCGATCCATTTAATTGGCGAATGGAGTTGGGGGAAAATGGAATGCTTCCATCAGTTCGGCCAAGMAGTGTTTTAGGTAGACCAGCAGACAGCGCGATAAATGTCCGTGAAAGATTTATGSAGTATTTCATGACTYMTCATGGAGAGGTTGAATGGCAATATAATAGGACAATATTGCATAACTCTTCTTTGTAGTTTACTCCTATCTTTCTCATTTATAAATGTGTAATTCTATAACTTAACTTATTTTGTAAATACAAAATATTTTCATTATACCTATTTTAAAAACTTTCTGAATTTTAAATAAAACAAAAGTTATATCATTTTGAATTCAATATATATTTATATAATTCATTTCTTAGTTTATATTTATTAGTTTATTACTAATTATAAAAATACTAAGTTCATTTAAAAATATGTATAAAAAGATATAAAAAAGGAACATTAGGTACATCATTTCATTTGACTAGTTAAAGATTTTATATTTAAACGGCATTATGCTGAGCTATAAAATAACAGCAAAATTATGTTTTATTACATATACAATTCTGCAAGTGTTTTTACCGTGTGAATTTCTGCTGATACTTGAATATCAACTCACATATGTCCTGCTTGAATTCTCTGGCCAGTTGTGGAGATTCCTGGTCCCACTCACGGCCGTTTGATGCCACAAAGTTGCCTAAATCATCCCAAGCATCAGTTTTTGTAGCAGATGTGAGGGTCTCCAGCGCACGTTGAACTACTTTAATGTATCCATCGTCGTTTTTTTCAACACGACGTTTCCTTAAATTGGGTCGTGATGTAGATGGCGTTGGTGGTATATCGCCAGATACCGTTTCCGACTCAAACAATATTGTTGGAGTGGTCAGGGCCGACGAGCTGTCCTATAATAACAATATAAATTATTATATATACGTATATATACTTACATTTATTAAATTTGGAGTGGTGCTCGCTTCAACATTTAATGTATGTTCGAGGAACTTTAGCGAATTGTTGAGTGGGTTCATGGTAGGCGTTCTTCCAGCACATTGTCCACTTTTTGTATGAGCCCTTCGGTTGAAGGCCGCCTAAAAGATATATATATAATGCAATTTGTTGTGTACTATTGTGTACTATACGTGAAAAACATACGCGAAAAGAACAACGAAGGCTGTTCCACTAGGCTGATACTTCGGCTCGTGGCATATTTAGTGTTTCTGCCACTTCATGCCACTGAGCCTCACGCGAATTCCTATCGCGATAATCCGCGGAAAGGAAATTCCAGGTTCCTTCCCTTGACTCCACTTCTTGAATTAGTTCAGCTCAGTCTCCTCCGCTGTCCACTTTGTTTTCATTTTTCGCACCCGCTTGATGCTTGGAATTAACATTTCTGTATTTGCACCCATTTCTTCTGCCATTTTGAAACTGAAAAAGGTTGGAATAATACATTAATTGAAATTAGAAAATATAATAAAACACTTACGTTGAAAAGTGAAAAATCTTTTTTATTTATTTTTGGATATCATTCGCGCGGCAAATTGAAATAATTTGCCAACATGTTGACAAATCTAATTTTGATGTCAAATATTGCCACATAACGTATTTTGATTGTTTTCATTTCGCTGTCAATTTAAATTGCCGTTCGTTGGCAAATATGCCGGCAAACGCAACTGACACCATATGACAACCCGTTTTCATTATTTTGACAGCATTTGACGTCAAATATGACCTAGTGAAAACCGGGCATTATCATAGTTATAATATTAATCTTAACTAACAAGTTATTCCATTTATTTATACGCATATATGTACATATGTTTATTATATTTTTGTAGGTAATATTTTTCCATGTGTGTCAGTTGATTTAAATTCCACTGACCCAATTGAAAAAAAGATGACTTGGAGATTCCCAACAACGACGGACTTGAGATTTGGCAGGGTACATCTGTCACAAACTTGGTAAAGACAACACCGAAATTTGTGCCAATTGAGAAAATTGTTCGTTTTATATTTGGGTGGATTACCTTTCTGAAGGAGGACTCTCAAAACCAACAGATATGTTTATGGAGCATATGAGAGCCTTGCAAGCACTATTTGACATACATATGTACAAATTACGTCCAGAAGCACTTAGATTTAAGTAATTTTGTAAACTGTAGCTCAAAAGTAAAATAATTGTTTTTCAGAGCTAGAATGTATTTTAGAATTCGATCCTTGAATAAAAACTTAATTGAACATATGTATAGCAAAAAAAATTAAATTAAAAAAGACAATAAATTGATACTTTGTCACAAAATATTCAATCTTTTTATTTGCATAAATGTATATGGTTGAAACAAACACAGTCGAACTCGTCATTGCGCAATCTTATTTCTATCATTCTTGTTATAATCGACGATAAATTACCAGAATTAACTAACAACCCTATTCTCGGGGATTCACAAAAATCACCACCCTCACCATTGTGAGGTTTTCCGTCTGCTCTGGTGATTTCAAAAGCACAAACGCTCACAATTACCTCGCAAAGTTTTGTTGTGTGAAATAAAACCTCACAATGCAAAATCACTTGTGTTTGTTTTGTTAATTTCAATATTTTTAAAGAAATTTTAAATTATTTTATTGAAATGTAATGATGAACTATTTATCTATTGAAATATAATGGAGGAATTACTTATCATTATAAATGTTTACAAGTTTTCATCTATTGCAATAAATATGTAACTTACGGTTTTCGCACATTTTACTTCATTCTAAGTATGAATAAAAATACTTATATAGATTTCTGTTTAAATATTTCAGACAAAATTTTGTTTGTAAATATGTATGTATTTAAGCTTTAATAATATGCTGTAATGCTGCAGCTGCTCCTGAGTTGTTCTTTCATATTTTCAAATCCTGAAAATAAATGAAATTATTGTAGACGTTTGCACCAAATTTAATAGATTTGCAAAATTACTCACTTTTCTTGGTTGTCCATTCCTTAATTATGTCTTATTTGTTTTTGTACAACCGCTGGTATACAAAAAACAGCTTTCCTCCTCATTTGGTGAGTATTTTGTGAGGTTTGAACAAGAGTAACCCCACAACAAACCTCACAAAAGTTTTTTCACCTACCAGATCTGAGGTTTTCTCAGAATAGGGCTAATATTCGTAAAATGAATTAAATATAAATTAAATATTTGCTTGCTAATAACAATATTATTGAAACTAGAAAGTATTCATTAGTTTGAAATTTTTTTATGAATTGACATTTTTAGACAACGTGCTAGCCTTCTATGACGATCTCTGAACACAGCACCATTTTAACATGAGCCTGCGGATCTTTTTTATCCGAAATTTAATTTCAGACAACTTCTCCTTAGAAAGTTAAGATAAGACTATTTTTTTCAAAAATACGTAAAAAATCGGAAAAGAAATAGTTAAAGTTAAAATTAAGTATTAAAATTTTCAGAAAACAAAGCTTCAATGTTTCCGCAAGAAGTAAAAAAAGACTTCTAAGTGAAACAGCCTAATGTGCAGATGTGATTAAATCCTCATATATACATAAATACAAACAACAACACAACAGAAAAATTGAAAAGAGTCAAAAAGTTATCATGAAGTAAATAACTTAAAGAAATTAGTGATCACGAATTAGTAATATATTTTATACCAAACTAGTTATGTATGCAGTGGTTTTTTTTAAATTCGTTTATTCCTAAATGCATATTTGTATTTATACATATTTGCAAGTTGTCACCACCAAATACGTCAAAACACATTTATCTGTTAGAATTTTAATTTTTCTATCGTTTGGCACATCGCGTTTACAGACATCCAAAACTGTACTTCAGAGCGTGCGTGCACCGACTGGATTCGGTAGGGAGCATCTGGTCAGTTGTCTCCGAGCACCTGGAGAGTTAGGACAAACATTTTCGCGCGACGTGTTTCTGTGAGTGGTGCAAGCCGAAAATGCACCAAAAGTGATCACTGACGACCAGAAATAGCGTCGAGTGGAAGTGTGCCAAGAAAATTTGAACATATGTGAAAGTGACCCTCAATTCTTCAATAACGTAATCACAAGTGAGCAGTTATGGATCTTTAAGTATGATCCTGAGACAAAGAGGCAATCTTCTGAGTGGCATATGCCGGCGTCCCCTCGCACAAAAAAGATCGGCCCGGCTCTCAAGGCTATTCCGGAGAATGCCTTCCGTAACGCTTTCCATGCTTTGAAAGCATACAAGTATGCCCATATAACCTTGTGTTAAGTTCTATGATTCTTTGTGTCGGTGAACTTGAACCTGCGTTCTAAGATAATTTAAAGACTTAAACTAAATAAAAAGTGGCAACTGACAATCTAATATTGAAAACACCATATAAGAATTTTTGGATCATTTATTGTCTAAGTATAGTCATATATATAAAATTTTTTTACAATAATTACAAGAAGTAAAATTTCAATTATCCGATTTATTCTGACACATGTTTACTTATTGACAGATGAACACAAAATATACCTGTATGCACAGAATTTCACAGTGATCTAATACACAAGTTGTGTATGGTTACTTTTACCGTGCGATTCTGTACTGTGATACAGTATCAAGTCTCTAATTTTGAGATTTTAAGTTAGATAAGACAATTAGATAATTAGATAGATAATTTTTGAGACTTGAGACGATTTAGCTATTCTGTAAGTGACAGTCACATAATCTATTACATTTCATTATTCAGAGATGTTTTTATACTTGAATGAAAATAAATATGTCGATAACAAATATTAAATTTTCTATAACATCGTCAAAAAACATAATTATCAATAAAAATATATGTTGACTTTGTTTCATAATATTAACGAAATTTATGGAAAATTGATTTATTTTTAACCTTTTCGTGTTTAAGTTACTAACAGAATATAAAAAAAAACAACAATCGATTAATATCTATGATGATCTCTGTTCAGTATATTAAAAATGGCAGACAAGGGTTCTTTTTGGTTTTGTGACCTGCTAAGTACCAGGCCTCAAGTTTGAGTCAATATTTTGAGACTAATACCATGTTCAGACCGAAAATTTAAAAGATTCGATTACATTTAAGCATTTCGTAACCCAACAGTGTTCTTACTGCCATTGGAAAGATTAAAAAATAGCTGTTTTTGGCATTCAAGAATTCACATCGCTCAATATTTATGAAAATAAAACATTGTCATATAGTATTTTGTAATAAAAGCCGTATTCTTTGAAATATTTTCCACATTGTGGAAATAATGGACTATTTTTTTCATTTGCGAAGTCATTTTCGGGTGAAATTACACTAGAGACTGATTAGTGAACTAGTCACAAATTGATATTTTAAGACAAAATGTCTCAAATAGAGACTAGAGACTGGTTACAGAATCTCGGTATTAGTTAGCATCATTCGGCATTCGTTCTCACTTTGAAATTCCATTCATGGTTGCATTTTGAATTAATGTTACCATTATGTTGAATTTCTTATTTTGGTATAATTTTATTATTTGGTAGAGGACCGGTCCAAGCTTCACTGTGGCTGGCCCATAGATCAGGGATAATGGTATGCCCAACTTACCTCACACTGGAGAGAGCGCCTCAAAATAGGCGTTTCTAATATAACAATCCGTTGTGGCCAGATAATAAATAAAATAAGAATTTTTGGGCATTTAAATTAAAATACCCAACATTTATTACGATTGCAAATTATTATATATTGGACTTTTAATATATGGCGCAAATTTTTAAATCCTTTTTTCTGATTTTATGGTATATTAAAACAACTGAGTTTCGATCTTTCAATACCTAACAAGGTGAATTAGGCCTGTCAGTTTTGAATTAATCAATGTGTTTAATAATTTGTATTTTCGCATTTTCATTGTTTTACATTTTTTATTGGCGATCTTGAACGGCGGCAACAAATCGTTCCATTCGCATATATTTTTGGTATAATTTCAATCTGACCGTTCCAGTCATTCCAATTGAAAAACGTCAAAACCTACTAAATTCAGTCAACTGTCAAAGTCCGGTAGCTGAGCGGTTCTCACAGCTCCAGTGACAGGAGAGTTGGGCATTTCTTTATCTCTGCCATAGATAATACTACTACTACCATGTATACGATTTTAGGGTTAAAAGTGGTATGATAGATAATTGTTGCCGCCGCAAACTTATAGTTTTCGAGATATTTGCATTTAAAGTTGAAAATTTTGCAAATTTTATCTTGCAATTTCTCGATTCCTAGTAATTATTTATTTCATATTATGCACTTACACTTCACTACATTGTTTCTCCTTATTTATTTCGGTAATTATTTAGTTATTTGCTTAAAATAAGTATTTTATATTTTACACTATTTTCACAATAACAAAAGTATTTATTGTTGACAGATAATGAGTGTTGTAATAATTAGACATTTATCAAACGAATAAAAATGAATATAACTCTTACTGCGTTTGATCAAATACCATCTGAAATATATTTTCCATTGTGATAAAAAACAGTTTTAAGGATTATATATATGTTTAATTGAATCTAATGATTTAACAAACGGATCACGATGATTATTTGTAACATTTTTTCTCCAAATACACTCAAAAATTAAATWGGAAAAATCTTCACGATTATTATCATTGTCTTTAAAAAAAAAAAAAAACGTTTAAATACGTCCGTCGTCCGTCCTCGGCGACGAACGTATTATCGGGGTCGCTGTGATTAACCCGTCGGTGCTGATACCCGTGACTGGACAGACAGTCGTATGCCGTCCAGCAATCAGTACATATAATACTGCCTTTTGCCACGTGCTTCTCTATCAAAGGTATGAGTACCTCAGCAGACCTGACATTGCCGGGACATACCTCCAGCCTAAGGTCGTCACTCCCATCCTCAACTATCCTGAGAACCCTGTGGCCTTCGACTCTTCGTCCTAAAATAAGAAAAGATATATTGGTTGTCAAAAAAGTCTTGCGGTATATTCGCTAGTTGGCGCTGAAAACGCGTAGTTCAGTTTTATTCGTCGCATCGGGTTATGCCATACCTTTTTGGAAAGCTCATTTCACTAACAGGTGTTTGATTGATTGTCGTTTTTTTTAAGTCGAGTTGAGTTATAGCGTCGCAAACATGGAGCAAAATAAAGAGAAAATACAGCATATTTTATAGTACTACTACGATGAAGGCAAAAATGCATTTCAAGCCGCCAATAAAATTTGTGCACTTTATGGACCCTATACAGTTTCCATTTCCCCGGCAAAATAGTGGTTTCAACGTTTTTGTTCTGGTGTAGAGGTGGTCGCAGATGCGCCACGCTCCGGAAGGCCTGTCGTCGAMAATTGTGATAAAATCGCTAAATTGGAAATTAAATTATTGGAACTTTATGCGTGCAACACATTTTAGATCTTAAAATCAGTCCTTGCTCTCCGCAAAGGAAATATATTTTTCTTTAGTATCAAATGTTTGAATTATTTTTATTTTATTATTTTTATTTATTTTCACTTCCGACGCTTTAAGCACATTGGTTCGATTTACGGTACCCCGGCTGGTTGATACTCCAACACAATCTATTTAAATGCCTTAATTTATATTTTTTATCAATTTAAAACTTATATTCAACCACAGCTCTACCTCTGGCGATCTTCAAAGCGCAGCAATTCAATCAACATACCACATAATTTTCGAGTGTCTCCTTTTTTATATTTTTATAAACATATTTCTACCACCTCCACTGGTATTCGACCAGGGAGTCCATCAATTCAGTTTACGTACATAAATTGTCACGCCTCCACTGGTATCCGACCAGGGAGATTTTTATTATAACGTTTATCGTCGGCCTTAAATAAAATTGTTATCCCTTTTTTAACAAAACATTGCGTTTTTAAAATCTTATTTCAGGAGTGTAAGTGAAAAAGTAAGTGGTAAACTATATATGGTCCTTCGAGCCATCCTGAATGGCAGTATTCTGAAAAAAATAATAAGAATAAAATAAGCAAATTTTGGAAAAAAATAAAAAGCTAAAAATATTAAATTTTACAAAAAAAAAAACTTAATTTGGTGGCAAACAAAAGTGAATAAGTGCGAGTGCAGTGAAACAGTGAAACTACAACACAAACATATTGACGAAGAAAAAAAAAAGAGAAAATAAAATTTTTAAAAGTGCACAAGTGCAAGTGCAGTGAAACAGTGAAATTACTTAAATATATATATACATATTGTTTAAATGAGTTAAGCATCTACCCACTCTACCCGGGAAAACTGGCGCACCCTAATAAGACAGYTTAATTCACCACAGCTGATGACACTAACACAACTCACCATACGTATACGTTCACTCATCTAAAGGGATGGACAAGGAGAAAGCAGATACAATTCGATCTATACAAGCCGCGCATCAATATTCGCTCCTTCACTACGCCGCGTCGACACCTTTCGACATAATTCGTTCGCCACACTACGCACATCATCAATTCGATATTTTTACTTCGTTACACGCATCCGTGCTTACGTTCACACTCAACTCAATTCTCCGTCAACAATACCCGTCCCGCCCGCTTAGTTAGCATTTCGGCACAGCGATTTTTCATACGTTTAAGTCGATTGCTTAAATAATTAAAATCCTTCATTTTAAGTAAACAATATTTGTACAAATTAAAATATTTACGTGTTAAATAGATTTATCAACTAAACTTCAGCGAAACGGAGATCTCTATTTTACTTGTGCGGGATAGCCAGTTAATGGAATCACAAATAAAGATATACTGGGTGCAAATTTAATCACATATAAAAAAGGGCACAAGTGCAAATAYATGCAGTGACATTGCAGGAAAAAAATACATATGTAGAAAAATACAGTGCCCCAAACGGAAAATAGTGGACAAAATCCAGAATAATAAGAAGAAACGGGCGCGGAAACAAAAAAAAAACAAAAACACCTAATTAAAAAATACAGTACAATAAACCAAAAAACAGCGGGCGCGAATTTAAAACTATATATGTATGTAACTAATACATATTAATATAAAACGAGCGCGGAGTAAAACCAACAAAAGAAAGCCACTAGGAAGCCACCGCAACATTCCAGGACAGGACTTGGAATAGCCCAAAGGAACTACTATGCACATTGGCCTACCGTAATCCCCAAAATTCCATGACGGATAACAAAGTGAATCGTGATGATCCACTAACTCGGAGAATATCCTATTTACGGGATCCACGCTCCAACTAGATTTAATGCTGCTTATTCTAAATTGGCGTATATTCAAATACGTATACAACGGGGACGTCGAAAAAATGTATAAACAAATAGTCCTACATAAAGACGATCAAGATTTTTAGCGAATTATTTTCCGAAAATCCCCCGATAGTCCACTACGCGTCTTCAAGTTAAAGACAGTGACTTTTGGCGTTAACTGTGCCCCATACTTAGCCATTCGAACACTGCATAAATTGGCTGAAAACACCAAGTCAGAATTTCCTCTGGCAACCCAGGTGTTAAAAACACAAACGTGTGTAGACGATATTCTGTCTGGATGTCACAGTCTTCCACAAGCATACGAATCATTATCACCATTAAAAAAAGATTACGGCAAATCACCCAAATATATTAGAAAACATACCAAAAGAAAACTTGTTGGACACTAATTTCCTCATATTCGAAAAGGAAAGTACCACAAAAACACTGAGCATACAAAGGAATGCGATATCGGATCAGTTTTCATACATGACTGAGTCCATATCCGCATTATCCGCCATTACAAAACGCCAAATTCACACAAATACAAATCCCACGATGGGTAAATTATATCCCAGAGCACAAAGTGGAACTACATGGTTTCTATGACGCCTCTGAAAAGGCATATTGCGCCATTATATATGTTCGCACACAGAGCGACAAGGCGACCAGAAGCCACTTACTAGTTGCAAAAGCAAAAGTGGCTCCTCTAAAAACAATAAGTCGACCACGACTAGAACTATGTGGTGCACTACTACTTGCCAAACTAGTATCCATAGTGCAAACGCAACTGAATATGGCAAAAAATAAATTATATCTCTGTTCCGATTCCGAGATTGTATTAGCCTGGTTGGAAAAACCACCACATGCAWGGAAAACATATATTTCCAATCGAACGTCTCAAATTCTTGACCTAGTGGGTTCAGCCACTTGGCGACACGTAGCCAGTGCTGACAACCCTGCTGATCTAGGTACAAGAGGGTGSAAACCTCTGCACCTTGCCACCACCACCCTCTGGTGGAATGGCCCCCGATGATTAACAGAATCTTCCGATTCTTGGTCGCAATCGCCCATGCGCAATATTATTGCACCAGAAAGTCGAAAGATCGACTCCTTTCACATAACATTGGATGATACTGAYATCCTTGAGAGATTTTCATCTTACCCCCGAGCCCTCAGGGTGATCGCTTACATGCTCAAATTCATCGAGCGACTCAAACTTAGAATTAAGGGAATACGCACAGTATATCCCCAAGGCGATACAGTGACGCACCTAGACTTACAAAAGGCAAAGGTCGCTCTTATCGCATCCACTCAAGCGCGAGTTATATCGTCCCCACCAAAACCCAGAAGACACCAATAAAACAACATTTAATTTTAAATAGTTTAAGTCAGCAATATATTAAATTTATTTTCTTATTGTACTTTAAAACTTTCATTTGAATAGTTTAAGTCAGCAATATTAAAMATTATTTTCTTACAAACAAAATTGTATTCATATTCATAAATTACTAATAACAATTTTTCCCTTTAATTTTAAAATATCAAAGTCAGCAGAACCAAAAACACTGCAACAATTGTGTACCAATTATTACTTACCTCCTGTTTACCAACTCACTCATTAAATTTCTTTTACTTACTTAYCTTCATGTTAAATTAATTTAGAAATAAAATTATTATTGGTGTAACTTTCAAGGAGATAAGGTTTTTTACTTGGCGCAAATTAACGAAGTATATCAATAACATAACTGGCGCAGTCGAAAAGCCAACGGTTCGGGTTGAAACTTAAGAGCCGCTTGTTCAAAAATTCGAAGTAATATCGGACGGAGAGCAAATATCAAGAGCATATTGGTATAAGGCTACAAGGCAAATAAGTGGAAATACTCGAGAACCGTTGGAAAAAGAATCTAATCTAAGTAAAAAAAAAAAACTTTATACATTTTCAAAATTAAAAAGGAAGAAGTGGAAAAGTTAAATAAAAAATAAATTACATATATATTTATAAATAAAAAAAATAAAAAAAAAAAATTATTAAAACCAAACGGAACCAAATTATTTTATGTAAAAAAAAAAAGTTATTATTTTTGTTGATGAGTAGTAAATCCAAATTTTTCCCCTATCCTAAAAGTTTTAAGATTTTTAAATCAAGGAGCTTACCCGTTATATCCGAGGACATTAGATTCAATTTTAATATGCATTCAAATACAGAAGTTCCAAGTATATCAGGGACTCAAACGACAGATAATAGTAACAACACGAATAATATCGACATTTTTAACTCACTTAGAATTCCAGATGCAATCAAAGACCTACCCAAATTTGATGGTAATCCAAGATTGCTCCACGAATTCATAAGAAATAAAATAGATGGTCAAGCCAACGAAGTCTTAAACATGTATGGCMCATCCCTCAATTGGGATGACATCAGAGGAAACTTGGTATCGCATTATTCAGATAAAAGGACAGAAACATCCCTAATCAGAGATCTTCATTGTTTAAAACAATACGGCAAACCGATTGAAAAATATTACAGCGAAATAATGRAAATCCAATCAGCCTTGTCTAATAATTTATCTATCCATGAGTCCGACACTAATGTAATTAATGCAAAGMGAAATCTATTTTCTGAAATGTGCCTAAACTCATTTTTGTCGGGTTTACGGGAACCTATGGGATCTACGATTAGAGTAATGAGACCAGAATCATTGCCGATAGCCCTTGACTACTGCATCAGAGAACAGAATATTCATTATATTAGGTCCGATTTGAATAAACCCAAATATCCTCAATGGAGACCAAATTACCAATATAATCCATATCCTAAATATCCACAAAATTTTGTAAATAATGCACCAAGAAAAGAAAATTATTACCAACCTAAGAGATATTCTAATTTTTCTACCAGACCTTACTATGTTAATTACAATAATTTTGAGCCAAATTCAAACAATCAGAATCGTAATTTGTTACCCCAAAATTCCCAAGTACACCGCCAAACTTTTTCAAACTTTAAACCCAGCTAACGCTTAGATAATTTTTCGAGACAAACAAATTGGAGGCAATCACAGCCTCCACCAGAAGCTATGGATACCGGTAGTGGATTTTCAAAATTTGAAAAGAGCACGAACAAATTTAAAACTAGCCCAAGCACTCAATTTAGTAGGATAATAAATAGGAACGAAATGAATAATATTAACGAATTTAGAAGTCTTCGAAATGAAAGCTCTATCCCATGTCTTGACCACGCTAACAAGATAAACCTGGACGAATATGGAAATTACAATATCGACGATAAACAGGATTTTTTACACTTAGCCTCAAGAAACAAACAGGATACATAGACTGCAATACACATAGTAGTATTTTACCCTATAGTAGGGTATAAGCTCTCCATTTGGCAGACAATTAAGATTCCTAATAGATACCGGAGCTTCCTCTCATTTATAAACCCGGAATTTATAAATCCCTTAGATATCAAGAAATGTATTCCAATAACTATATCTACTATCTTATATAAATATATAATTGACAAGCAAGTGACATTACCTATTTTCAAAGAAATTAGGAAAACAGGAACTCTCACATTCTTAGTTTTTAAATTCCATGATTATTTTGACGAACTGTTAGGCTTAGACTTTCTGACAAAAATTAAAGATAAAATTGGTCTTGAAAATAAAATACTAATTACAAATAATATTACAATACCTCTTAAAATGAAACCAAATTTTTCCTCTGATAAATTCACAATAGAGGCAAATTCGAAACAAATCGTAAAACTGACAGTTGATTCCAAGGAAGGAGATATTATGATAAATAAAATAACTTTGGACAACGGCTTATTTATTTCTCCAGGCATATACTTTGCGAAAGACTGGTTTAGCACATTAGCACTGAAAACAAGTCCGTATGATTGAGAAAACTTCGTGGAACTTAATAACTTTAATATGCATTGCAAATCAAACAGTGAAAGAATTGCAAATTTATCTGACTTACTCCGAATGGAACATCTGAAAAGCATAAACTTTTGAAACTATGTACTAAATATAGTGATATCTTTGATAGAGAGGATGAAAAGTTGACGTTTGCAAATGAAATAAAGCACAGAATTAGGACGACGGACGATATTCCTATTCATACTAGGTCTTACAGGTAYCCTTTCGTTCACAAAGAGGAAGTTCGGAGACAGATATCAGAGATGTTGGAGCAAGGGATTATTAGGCCGAGCTTTTCCCCATGGAGCTCTCCAGTATGGATTGTTCAAAAAAACAAAAAAAGGAGGCATCAGGGAAGACGAAATGGAGACTGGTTATTGACTACAGGAAGTTGAACGAGAAAACCGTCTCGGACAGGTACCCACTCCCGAACATATCTGAGATTTTGGATAAACTGGGCAAATGCCTTTACTTTTCGACTTTGGACTTAGCAAGTGGCTTCCATCAAATTGAAATGGATCCACGGGACATATCAAAAACAGTCTTAACTGTGGAAGGGGGTCACTAGGAATACGTAAGAATGCCTTTTGGCTTAAAAAACTCAACCTTCCAGAGGGTTATGGATAACGTCCTAAAGGATTTGGTTGGAAACATCTGTCTAGTGTATTTAGATGACATTATTATGTCCCTCGAGGAACATATTGAGGATCTAAAAAAAGTCTTTCTAAAGTTAAAATGTTCAAATTTTAAGGTCCAGATGGACAAATCAGAGTTTATGCGAAAAGAAATTGCTTTTCTAGCACACGTAGTTACGACGGAAGGCATAAAACCGGATCCGACAAAAATAGAAGCTATCCAGAAATTTCCAATACCACGCACTAATCGTGAAATAACTACTTAGTTATTATAGGAAGTTTTTACCGAACCTGGCAAGACTTGCAAAACCAATGACAGAATGCTTAAAAAAGGGCAGAAGCATAACATTAAACGCCATATATCTAGAAGCTTTCGAAACATGCAAGAACATTTTAGTGAACGATCCAATACTGCAATACCCTGATTTCACAAAGCYATTTTTATTCACAACAGACGCAAGTAACATTGCGCATGGAGCAGTCCTTTCTCAAGGTCACATAGGTAGTGACAAACCTATTTGCTACGCAAGTATAACTCTTTCTGAGAGTGAGATTAACTATTCCACGAGTCAGAAAGATCTTTTAGCCATAGTGTGGGCAACCAAATATTTCCGTCCATACCTCTTCGGTCGAAAATTTAAAATAATTACTGACCACAGACCACTTACATGGCTAATGAGTCTCAAGGAGCCCAATTCGAAATTGTTGAGATGGCGCCTGAAGTTGGAAGAGTATGACTACGAGATCGTATACAAAAAAGGAAAATTGAACAGTAACGCAGATGCATTGAGCTGGATAAAATTAGCCCATGATAAAACCGCTGATATAAATTTGTGTTATTCAAACGAACTGTCTACAATACGTCCATGTAAGGAAAATGTGAATGATGGCATACCAATTTCAGAAAAACCTTTAAATGAATTTAACTTGCAACTTTTGTTAGAAAGATCTGACAAAAACCCWGTATGACTGTTGAAACCATCTTTAGAAACAAACAACGTAGAACTTTAAGAGAAAAAGAATTTTCTCAAGACACAATAGTTCAGATTTTTAAAAAATTTATACCCTCAGGTAAACTAACTGCCATCTTCTCCGATGAACCACCTTTCAGAACTATTCAACTGATATACTCCAAACACTTTTCAAATGGAAAACAATTTCGTATCGTCCGATGCACTAAAATCCTATCAGATGTAACTGACAATGATAAACAAGTTGAACTAATTCGTACCTGTCATGAAAATAGGAACCATAGAGGAATTACCGAAATTTATGAAAACTTAAAGAGACAATATTATTTTCCCCTTATGCAATCTATAATAAATAAAACTTTAAATAATTGTGAAATTTGCAATACACTYAAVTAYGACAGACACCCACCAAAATTAGAATTCCAAGTTACAGAAACGCCAAACGAACCTCTTCAAATTTTGCACATTGACATATATACTATAAATAGTAAATGTATTTTRACYATCATCGATAAATTTTCTAAATAYRCGRCAGGYTATACATTACCATCAAGAACAAGCGTTTGTGTGCTCAAAGCTTTAAAAACATTTATGAACTTAGCGGGAATACCTAAGAAAATTGTTTGTGATCAAGGTACCGAATTTACATCTAACATTTTTAAAGATTTTTGTAGACAATATGAAATTATACTTCACTTCACATCATTTCAACAATCCAGTAGCAACTCTCCAGTAGAACGACTTCATTTAACCTTAACTGAAATGTACAGAATTATAATGACAACCAGAAAATCCAAGAAGATGGAATTAGATCACGAAGAGATATTAGATGAGACGTTACAATACAATAATACTATCCATTCATCTACAAAATTTACACCATATGAGTTATTCTTTGGAAGACCGTATAACTTCTCAAGAGACATAAAATACGACAACAAACACGAATTTTTGGTTAAGTTAAATGAATTTAAAGAAAAACTATACCCCATTGTTAAAGAAAAAGTTATGAAAGCTGAATTAAAAAATATTAGTCGTCTTAATAAATCTAGGAAACCTCCAGAGAGTAGGAACAAAGAAGAAGATATATATAGAAAAGAATGTAGGACAAAAAAAAAAAAAAAAAAATAACTGGACGATTCTCAAAACATAAAGTATTAAAAGATAATAACATTACTTTACAAACTACTAAACACAAAAAATTACACAAATCAAAAATTAAACTGAGACCACGTAAACAATAAAAAATTATTTACTTTTGGAATAGCCTTTGCTAATGGACAAGTCTTGGAAATACAAAATTTCGGCAAAGACCAGAATATGATAGCCCTGAAGATTGGACACGCGAGAACGATTGAAAGATATTTCAATTTCAATTTAATTACTATCGTAGACAAATTTGAAAAAAATAGCATTCTAAAAGATGCTGCTAAAATTTGTAAGCTGAAACTTAAGGGACTCGAAAATAAACTACAGACATTAAACTCATATAAACGTACAAAGCGAGGACTATTCAACGGCTTAGGCTCTGTAATAAAATATGTAACTGGGAACATGGACGCAAATGACGCTATGACCATAAATAAACAGATACAAGGACTCCAAGATACAACATTAAATTCAAAAATAATAGCGGAAAATCAAAAAAGTTTGAATATACAAATGATACAGAGATTTAAAAATTTGACAGAGCATATAAATAACAATCTGGAAAGCATTGCAAAATTTTTAGAAAAACTCTCAGAAAAAACAACTAATCATATTCTAAAAGAAGACAATGCCCTATTAGAAATCCAATACATGATTCAGCTTGATTATAATATAGATTTATTATTTAACCATATCTCTGACATAATAGAAGCTGTAATGCTCGCAAAGCTTGGTATAGTATCAAAGCTTATTCTTCATCCAGATGAATTGGACGAAATAAGACACAATATTAGGTCCCATAATATTGAATTAGTTTCAGACGGACACCTTTACGAACTTCTGGAACTCCAAGCATATTATAATAATAGCAATCTMATTTTTRATATAAAACTACCAAATTTGGCTAAAAGTACGAATTCGCTTTTCCATCTCATTTCTCTTCCTATGAATAATACGAAAGTAATTAAAACAAAACCATACGTAAGTTACAACAACCACGAGCTCCAGAGCTTAACAGAGATTTGCCCAAAAATTGCGAACGTGTATTACTGCAAGAGGTCAAATGACTTTCAAAGCACCAATAATTCAACCTGTATCGGTAGAATCTTGAATAATAAAACATCAATATGTCCTGTGAACGATGTGGGGTCCACGTCGAATATATTCCAACCGGAAGATAACTTTATAATGGTTATCAACGTAAAGGGACTATTTATAACCTCTAATTGTGGGCAAACTTCACAATTGAAGGAACCTCCCTCCCTCCACTACACGAATTGTTCCGTCACGATAGCCAGAACAACACATAAAGTCATTGGGACACAATCTTCGTAGCACCACCAAATCTAGAGAAAGTGCAAATAACATTAGTAACAGAGACTTTAAGCCTAGAGAAAAACCCCAGAATTCGGTATTTTCCTAAGCCCGCTGAAGCCGCTCAGTCCCCACCAACTTCGTTGTGGCCATCGCTCTACTCAAAGGGGGGAGGAGTTATATCGTTGTGGCGCCCCGCATTTTCGCTCGTATCTCGGGAACGGTTTGTCCTACGGCCATGATCACATACCATTTCGGTAGCAAATGACGTGACAAATAACTTTTGTTTTATACATTTTGCCATGAGATGCGTATTACAGGCGCTAGGTAGAAATTTCAAGGCTGGAGTTGGGGTTGAAGATGCAATCCGATCTCGAAACAAAAAGTTGCATTGGAATGAGGAAGTACTAAGGCAACTTTTCCGCACTATTAGAAATCCCGAATCGAAAAAAGTCCGGAATCGACCTACCCTACTGGATAGGCATATTCGTTTACGAAGTCAGGCAACTGTGAATTTAGAATATGTAGATATATCTCCTTATTCATTATTAAACTTATGCTAAACAAAGGACCAATATGCTATCACGTGAAGCAACCCCAAATCATCAAACTTCCGCCACCGAGTTTGACAGTTCGCTTTAYCTGTCCACGCTGAAGCTTTTCTTGCGGACGATGCCAAAAACATGCTTTACCATCAGATTGATACCTATTAGTTTTCGTCTCATCTGAGCATATAACCCTTTCCCAGTCCTCAATTGTCCGATCTTTCCGTTCTCGGCAAAAATTAAGTCTAGCTTTAACATTTCGCTCAGATAAAGCGGTGTTTTTTTTTAGCCGCCGCAACCATACCAATTTAGTTAAAGAGCGTCGAACTGTCCATGCACTCACTTGAAGGTCTAACTTAGCAGCAGCTTCTCGACGAGTTCTACATTCATTTTTGAGCAATAATCGCTCAACAGCACGGGCATCACCATCGGTAAGCTTTCGAGGGCGGCCTCCAGCGTTTACAACTTAAACAATATTTTGTACTTTCTTCACATTTATTATCGCTTGTCGACTTATATTTACCTTTTCCGCAATTTTCCTAGCTGAATAGCCGTTTTTAATTAAAACAATAACGTTGTCTTCGACGTCTCGCAGTAACTTTCGCATTTTTTTTTTGGTTCACAAAAAACTCCTGGAAAAATTTTTAGTAATCGCCACGACCAACAAAACTTTACTGATATAAATTGCTAATTCAGTCTAAGCTCAGAACAGAACGATTGAATTACCTAACCCAGCCATTCCGTTAAATATAGCTGGACTTTCATGCCATACTTATACAGTGGTGCAAAACTGTCAAAATGACTTGTAAATGGAATTTATCGTACATTTGCGTTCAAGAATAAATAAAAGTTGTTCTGTTTTCTATTTTTAATGAATTGAACAACTATCTTTATTTTGGATTGGATTGAGAGACCTATAGCAGTGATACTAAGTAAATAGAACCAGTTTTTTTTTACTGAATTCATTTGGACCATTGATCACAAATTAGCGTTTCTCAAGTTTATGGTCTATAACAGTAAGAGGTTAAGTTCGGAATAAAGTTCCACATAGTCATGGAGTCCAGGCTCTCGATGCTTTCTCCTTGCAAAAAAAATATATATGTATATATATTGTAGCTAATATAAATCTATTGAATAGTTATGAAWAATACTTTCTTTGGCCAGTAAGAGTTTAGCAAACATCTTTAAAGACCAAGTGTTTGCGTGTATATATTTTTTAAAACCATACGTTAGTTCTGCTTTCCAGCTCCACACTGGACAAAGAAGCAAARCAAATGGGTCTGGTAGTGATCTCGCGACTTGGTTCTCACGTAACTGTTGACGGTCATAACTTTGAAGTCGTAGATAATTTAATCTAGGAACCAGCGTAAACACCACCAACAATGTCAGTCTGGAAATCCAACGCAAGATAACTCTTGCCAACAGGTGCTACTTCGGATTGAGTAGACAATTGAGAAGCAAAGTCCTCTCTTAACGAAAAAAAATTAAACTCTATAAGTCACCCATAATTCCCATCCTGCTATATTGTGCATAGGCTTGGACGATGGCAACAACTTATGAGTCGACGTTGCGAGTTTTCGCGAGAAAAGTTCTGCTACAGATTTATGGTCCCTTGCGCGTTGTCTATATATGACGACATTGAGATAGTTCAGAGAATTAAAAGACAGCGGCTACACTGGCTAGGTCATGTCGTCCGARTGGATGAAAACACTCCAGCTCTGAAAGTATTCGACTCAGTACCCGCCGGGGGAAGCAGAGGAAGATCTCCACTCCGTTGGAAGGACCAAGTGGAGAAGGACCTGGCTTCGCTTAGAATATCCAATTGGCGCCACGCAGCGAAAAGAAGAAACGACTGGAGCGCTGTTGTTAACTCGGCTATAATTGCGTAAGCGGTGTCTACGCCTGTAAAGAAGAAGATACGTATGATAAATAAGTCCTTGGCTACATGCAAAAGGGTAAAATTTGTCTCTGTTTTGACATTTTACTGTGCCAAATGGGAAGTAAAATTTTAAAATCTGAAATACAAAATACGCGACATTGCGATGTTCATTTTAAAAACGAATAGAATTAAATGATAATGTTAAAAATTATTAGCTGGAGATATTGCATTCGTATAAGCAATTRTTTCAAAACTTTTGTATAATAATTTTGTATTATCTTCATTCAAGAATTTTATTTGACTAAAATATAATTGAAATTCTGACTTTTTTGGCCGCGATCCAAAGGTACCGTGGGAAAGAGAAAGTTCTCCTAAAAAAAACGTTAGGGTTATAGTATATGTACCGCAAACGCTCAACTTACGAGATAAAAGATCCAAAGAAGAAAAGAAGCCCAAAGAACACACTTTACACACATTTTCTACTTCAAATTCATTAAATTAAACTATAAATCAACATTTTGCACTTTTTGCAGGTTTTTAAGTAAGAAATCTATATTTTTAAAACTATCTTTTACACTCATTTTTGTGCTCACAATTATGAGGAAAAGGAGCGCTGCCATGTAATTATAATAAGGCAATTTGCTGAAATTTTTGTGTTTTACTTAAAATTCTTGTTTCTTTATCTAGCAATCTTAGTGTAATAAACCGGGAACTGAATTAAAACACTAAGCTTTTATAGAATAAATATTATAAGTTTGTTTACTAGTCACGATGTACGTAYGGCTTATTATGCGGTTTACGCTGAATTGATCTCATGTGACAGCCGACAATTATTGCAGAGTTGCCATAACGTGGCATTTAGTGTCTTTTCGTTTATTTATTATTATTATTTTTTAATAACTTAACTGGATGTTCTGATTCATCCGCAATTACATTGTTCATGGGTATTTCCCCATTTTGACTACTTTCTCTAATCACTGGCCGTGCGATTTGTATTTCTGAAAAATTATCCAATAAAAGTTAATATTTTTTCAAACATTAGATGGCTAGCATTAAAATCATCATTATTAGTTTTAGAAATAAATCGAGGATTACATCTGAAGTGATTGTCAAATGCGTCCCCAATAATGTATGAAACAAAAACTGCATTTGCAAGTTGTTTGTAGTGATCGCAATTCTAATGCCGGTTAATTAAAATACGGTTTGTAAATTTCTCTTTAATTTAAACTAAACAAATAAATACAATTTAATGAAGCAATTTGAACAATAAATGCAATTTCATGTAGCCATTTTCATAATTTCGATAACATTTGGAAAATTATCGATACACAAATTATCATATGTCACATCTCTGTGAACAGATGTTTTGAAGTTTACCATATCTAACATAAAGTTATATAGCGTGGCCGGGCATATAGCTAATTTTTAGTTGCAGAGTCGAGTGAGGTAAATTTATCCAATTTCAATTAAACAAAGTGATTTATTTATTTTATTCAATAATTTAGATAATGCCGAAAGCAAAACAGCGAAAAATGGACAAATTAGCTTCTTATGTCGCGAAATATCCTATTACTATGTTCGGACCGACATTGAAAACATTTTGAAAACACATTTGTATGTTGTGGGTATCAAAAGCGGCATTTTCTTGCTCTTGTAAGATTGCACGATGACACAAAATGCAAAAATCCTTTACCGAAATATGCAAGGCTAAGAGAGCACCCATTGCAGAATCTAGTGATATATGACGGCACAAAAATTAAAATGGGGTTTGGTCTAACATATTTTACAGCCATTGCAATTAATTTTCTGCGTGTGTTTGTTGTTGTTCCGTTGCACAAAAGGAAAATTCTGCAATCTCTGCACGGTACAAGGTTTTGCAAGAACAAGAGAGTCCCCTTAATATGGGAATATCAAGCGACAGCTGTATTTGTATGTGGAATGTAAACAAATATCAGGTGACAATTTAGGGTGTCTTCCAAAAACATCGATTAAACTAGAGTAGGCACCGATTTTAATGAGTGGAATGTAAGTTTTCAACGAAAACTGTGTTTTCGTTTGACAGATTTTAYATGGACGAAAATACAAGTTTTCGTGCGAAAACCAGTTTTTCCCATGAAAACTTGTTTTCGTTGTCGGTTTGAACATAGTATATTTTTAAAACTGGCGTCGTATTGTTTTGCAAAGCTTGCAACAAGTCTGTGTCGTCAGAAAGATTATATTCTTTGCAATCGCATGTTGCAAGTTTAGCACATAGTCAAGCGGAAAAAAATCATCAACAAGTACGCAGCCATTATTAACTCAAACCACAAGTTCCAATCAAAATCAGTTCGCGCAAGATTTATGCAAGTCATTAGTTGCATCGGACATTCCACTTTATAAATTAAGGAATGAAAACCTAAAAAGTTTTTTTGGAAAATATGTAGATTTAGCTATTCCTTCTGAAACCTCCATGCGTAGAATAGTTGGTGAAATTCACAACGAAACTCTTGAAACCATAAGAATGAAAATAAAAAACAAATATTTGGGGATATCGATTGACGAGACAACCGACTCGTTTGGGAGATACATTGCTAACGTCGTCTGTGGCTTATTGGATACGGATCCCGAAGAGGCCAAAAAACATTTTTTGGTGCATGTAGCAGAGTTAGAGAAACCCGATCACGCTGCTATTGCTAGATGTTTTGACGATGCAATTAAATTGTCGGACCCAAAATTTGACAAAACTCGTATTCTTTTATTTCTAGCAGATGCTGCGCCGTATATGGTGAAAGCCGCGACTGCTTTGAAGATTTTCTATCCAAAGATGACGCATTTAACATTTCTCATTCATGGCCTCCACGGAGTATGCGAAAAGATTCGCGAGAGCAGTCCAAAAGTCGACCAATTAATCTCTAGCGTAAAAAAAATTTTTGTTAAGGCGCCAAAAAGAATACATATTTTCAAAGCCACTGAGCCAGAGCTCGAATTGCCTCCACAGCCTATTATCACTCGATGGGGTACTTGGCTGGAGGCAGCTTTATATAATGCGAAAAATTTCGAAAAAATTAAACGCATACTTTTGTTGCTCGATAAAACTGAATCAAAATTTATACAAATTGCCATTGATATTCTAACGACGTCCGCCTCAACTTAATTTCTATCTCAAGTAATTTCGGGTTTATACTCAAATCAATTAAAACTTTGGAATCGACCGGATTAGCTCTGCATACTCAACTTAGAGTAATATTGGAGGCCAAAGAATTACTTCAACAAAGTGGTAACGATATTATAGTACGAAAATTTARTTCGATTTTAACAAAAAACAAAGGTTTTCCAATAATAAAAGAAATATCGATTTATTTTCCTTTTTTACAACAAGAGAAACCTTTGGTACTATGAATACGTACTCTTTTAAGTTTTTTGTCTCTTTTATATACATATTATAAAAATAAAATTTACATAAAACAATTTTGTAAGGTTTTTTTAAAGTGCAATTTTAAGTGCAAAAAACGCAATTTTTGGAGAAATTTTATTGCGCCAAAAATGAAGTTTTTAGTGCAATTTTTGGGTTGAACTTGTCATTAACCAGTCCCATAATTCTTCGGTAATGCCATTCCCTTCCATTCTTTTTAAAAATTACCAAATCTCCCACCTGCAATAATGGTAGTGACTTCACTTTTCGATCATAGTAACATTTTTGTTTTTCTTTTTTTTTTATCGCGTTTTTCTTAAATTACCACATGTTCCGACACTGGCAGTTTCGTTTTAATCAGCCTACCAAAGCACAATTCCGATGGAGTAAAATGCATGCATGTGATCGGCATAGTATTATATTCCATAATTCTGTACGGAAATTGTTTTACTTCATTTGCTTCATAGCAACGTTTCAAAATATTCTTTTCAGTCAAAACCATTGATTTGTGTATATCTTGGACTTCAGACGAGTTGAATGGAACATTGCTACCTTTAATGGTCGATGGATACTTGATCATGTTAAAAATGGTACAAAATACCTCAATTACTCTGGACGCTACCAAAAAATTGGAATATGCGTCCATAATTGAGATATAGTCATGACCGCTATGTTCACATAAATCCACGGATGCAATATAGTATGGATATTTGGAATTTTTGATTGTTCCGTTTGAATTTCTCACAAATGTTACATGATGCAATCATTTATATAATTTGAGTGCTCATTCCTGGCCAAAAGTATAACATTTTTGCACTCGCAAGTGTTTTTTCAATCCCGAGATGTGGTTCATGCAACCACTTGACCATTTTTTCCCGCAACCCAGTTGAAACCACCAATTTATGGTCCTTGAACAATATACCATTTTCAAAGTGTAGTTCTGATTTCCCCTTATGAAACTTTCGGCAAAAGTCATTTATATTTCGATATTCTGGCCATCCGTTTGTTACGTATTTACACACTTGTTTGAGGTTTTAATCAGAATTTTATGACCGCTTTAAGCATTCCAAATTGTCTTTTAACACACAAGCCGATTTTATCATCCGGTAAATAACTGCATTCATTTCGTCTCTAATCTCATCATCCTCCTCCCCTCCTGAGATCATGTTCAACTGTGCACGAGAGAGACAATAAGCCGACAACATGCTTTTTCCGTGTTTATATCTAAATGCTATAAATTTTCGAATATCTTAATAATACCATGAACATTCTTTGAAATCGTGGTGTGGCACCATCGATATCACTCAAGTCTAATGTTTCAAGTGGTTTGTGCTCACATTCAACTGTGAAATTGTATCCATAAACGAAATTTTTAAAACTTGTGGACGCAAAAACCATGGCAAAAGGTTGATTTTCAATTTGTGAACACCTCTGTTCACTTTTGCTTAGGCTCCTAGATGCAAAGGTGACGATCCAAATCCGTCTTTTGAAGCATCTATCTGAATGACAATCGATTTCTCAATTCTGCCGTTAGTTTTGACAGATTCCGAATAAACTTTGCCAGATACTTGCATAGACCCAACAAATGATTTCACCATGATTATCAGCTGGTTTCTTCATTTTAAGTATAGCTTCAATGTGCTTGTGAGCCGGTTGAATCTTCCCGCTCCATAAAATATGGCCCATAAATTTTACTTCTGATTTACGATACTGAATTTTTTCCGGGTTGAATTTAACATTATGTGTACGTGCACGTTCAAGAACAATTGCCAAGATTTTATCATGTTCCAACTTATCTGACACCATGATTCCAATATCATCCAAATAAAAAAAAAAATCCAGGAATGTCACCAAAAAATGTAATCATACATCTTTGGAAAATTTGCTGAGAAATGTTCAACCCAAAAGGAAGTCTTTTGGATCTAAAGAAATCCGCAAATCACCGTTTGATTTTTTACCACTTGCAAATTATTGACTCAGTCAGATGGGTGAGGCACCGGTGAAATGATTCCTCTGTTAACAATCTCATTAAGCTTTGGTTTAAGTTTTTTAACTAATGTGTCCATGTGTGAATTTTCCTGCAAATGTATCTTTATTTGCCTGGGAATTTTTCCAAGTCCAGTGAAAACATCCTTATGTCTTTTAATCAAAGTTTAATGCATATTTAAAGACCCATTATCGGTTCAAATGCGCTATCACCAACAACAAAGTCTAAAGTCCTAAAGATAAATTTCGACAATACTTAATTCCGTATCAATTTTAAATTTAACTAGCCTACTCCCTATTTGGTTGTGCCTTAGTCCTGTTTTTTTTATTTCGTCCCAATAAATGTATCCTAAATTTGTATTTTTTATATTAAGTAATTATTTTTTATATTCCGGTATATTGTCGACACTTTACCTGACAAATCAGTCCAGCTAACATTATTAACCCGTTGTTTTTCCTTTGATTTGGAATTCGATGTACTTGCGTCCGATTTGGTTTCCTTTCTACGACACATCTTGCGAAAATTACCCTTTTTCCCGCATCGACATATGAAATCCTAGGCTGAACATTTACTTTTATGATCCGGCTTCCAATCACCACTGCAGTTGAAACAAAATCGCCAATTGTAATTGACTGAGTTGACTGAGTCAGTCTCGCCATCTACCACAGCTGAAATCGAGGTCTTTGACGTAAAAATACCCTWGTTCACTTTCCCTGCTTCAAATGTTTTGCACATATTAATTCCAAGATCCAATTTTTCATCCTGTCCGTCGAWCAATTTGAGCTGAAGTTTCTTAGCAAAAACCCCAGTGATGATAGGATCACGTAACATTCGATTCTCGGAAGATAATTTGCAAGTGCAATTGAATTCAAAACGATCGATTTGAGGTCGCAGTTCGGTTAATAATTCACTGAAATGTTGATGTTTTTTGCACCATGTTGTTAAATTTGAACGATTCAGAAATTTTCAAATTTATTCTAAGTTTTCCATTGACATTATTATTAAGCTATTGCATAGTTTCCATCACAGGCCTTGAGCGTGGGGACCGAATCCAGAAGTAACGAAAAAACCTAACGCTACCCACTCAGACATGACACATGCGAATGTACATATATTATATTATTTCTTTGGCACATTTGTCTGTATGTTTACGAAAGCAAATGCGAGTCATATACATATGTACATACATTCATAATAACAAGTGTGGCACGCTTCTTTCGCATCTCCGAAGTCACGGTCAACCAATTTCCGAAACTTGCGTTTTGTCAAAGAGGCAAGTGCTGAACACATTGAGCACGATATCTGTCAAATATTAAAATACACACGTTATTAGAGACACAGCTGTCTCAATACCTGTGTCCCTAAGAACGTGTGTATTCCAATATCTGTCGCGCTCATTGGTTCAGCACTTGTATGATGATAGAAAATCCAAGCTGTGCCGAAAAAAATAAACGAATGGCCGCCTATTGACCGCTTTTCTTGCCGCTGTAACAGCTTCGCTTGCTAATTAGCGTAAATATGTATGCATATGTATGAGCCTGCATACATATCGACGCAGATTTTTGCGAGTCACGAAAAATATTTTAGAATGGACAAATATTATAAATCGACAACGCCTTGTTGCCACTTTTCTGACTTCTTTCTGTGAAGAAGCATCAGAAAGTTGTTMAATTTATGATTTTTAGCTTTCGCCATCGTCGCGAAAAAACGCTTGTAGGCAAAGGCATGCACGGGGTGATGTTTCTGCGTCTATTTTTTATGAATGAAACGAGATCGCTTGTACAACTTGCGCCTGCGCTTATGAATGAAATCGTTTTTGTTGTAAAATTTACTACATTTGGCAGTTTTTGTAGAACAGTGCTTGAAAATTTTTTGTTGGTGCATGCTTGTGCATTATTTGTTCGGAAGTGTATACAAATATATGTATGTACATTAAAGAATATATGAATGATGAAGAAGCAGATTAATGCGCGCACATGCGTATACATATTAGCAAATAATAAGATTAATATGATAGCCGATATATGTATGTATTTATTATTGCTGTGATACATTCTGTTTCTATTACTACTATTAGTATAGTATATTATGGAAAAATCAAATAAAATTATTAAATATTCAAGTCCAAATTAACTGTAAATAGAACTATGCGTGCATTCGTACAAAATTATACTCATATCATAACTATTTTTATATGCCAATATGGAAATGCCGGCGGCAAAACGCAAAAGCATACATATTTGCATACATTGCGAAAGCAAAAATTGAAGCATGAAAATATCACAATGCTGTTGTTGGGAGTATCATAAGCAGCATGCAAATTAATTCCCGCGACGAGGGAATTTTAAAAAAAGATATGTTTTACATCCGCGAACGCGCGGATAAAATAAGAACACGTGTGGTTCCTGTGGTTTGCCAGATACAAATCAAATCTTTATTCCTGATTTACTAATATATATACATTTTTGACTTATTTACTTAAAGTTAAAGCTAAAGCTGAAGTGTAAGCATCAGCTTGATTGAATCCAGAACAAAGAGTTAATTACAATATTAGCTGTGACAGCGAATTCCAGCAGAACGTTAAGCGTTCTGTTYTCTTTACGATTGTTATTGTTATGCCTTCTTGTGAGG
This sequence comes from Bactrocera latifrons, assembly GCF_001853355.1. Taxonomy (NCBI): domain Eukaryota; kingdom Metazoa; phylum Arthropoda; class Insecta; order Diptera; family Tephritidae; genus Bactrocera; species Bactrocera latifrons. Next base: position 7,904 of record NW_017537613.1, on the reverse strand, counting down.
GCGAGCGATATTGTTTTGATCATAATGGATTATTGGATTGAGAACGGAAAAAGCATATTGAATTCTTAAATTTTAAAGTGTAATTGCAAAATGCAAAGATTCAATTTTATTTAKAGTTATGGTAAGGTTTCTATGCGGAGGATATCGTTAACTCCCCCCTTCCTAAAATGAATCGTCCCCGATTTACTATTATTTTGTGTTAATTTATATATTTTATCCAAAAGAGCATTATAGGCGATTTCTTGAAATTGCGTATTTTCGATTAGTTTGGGAATTTCGCGAAATTTTTTTAATTTTAGTATTAAGTAAGTTATGAAAACTATTCCCGAGATTAAAATTATGTACCAAAAAACTGAATGGACTGTGATGTTCTTGTTCCGTTCTGCTAAAATATTTATATTATCTAATTTTAACAGTTTATTAGTTGTTTMAAAATATTCTAAAATTTCTAAATTATTTATATGATTATTTTTAAAATAATTCCAAATTTTTAGTTCAATGTTTTCATAAGTTTGATTAGTTATGACAGTATAATTTTCAAATGTTATTAAATATGTTCCATTTAATGTTTGATTATCTACAATATTTTTTCCTGAAACTAATATCGCTTCTGGTTTAATTTCTTCAATTTGTAAGTTTTTTCTTTTAGTTTATTACATTTTCCTTGTTTTTTGTTTAAAATTTCTGATGACCATGTGCTTTTTTTATTTAGTTGACAATAGGTTTTTGAAATTTCTGTTTTACAATTTTGAATATAAATAATTCTTACAATATATTATGTTCTGGTCAATAATAAGTTTGCCATCTAATTGAGCCATGGCTCTTACATCATAGTACTTACATGTTAGGTCTATTTTAGGGTATTTTATATAAATTATAATTATGTCTCCTTTTTGGGCTATTTTAAATTTAGAATTGTCCATTAAATCTGTTATGGTCATTATACCGTGTTGGTAATATGTTGTGTTTTTTAGTTCATCAAAGTGTAAAATTGTTGGATTTAAAATTCCAATTTTACAAAAAGTTATTGCATTTATTAAATTTTGCAGTTCATGTATAACACATTGATTTCATTTTCTTTTTATTGTCCTGTTTGTGGTATCACCTTTAACGTTATTTACTATGTCAGTTAATTCTGTTATTATTTTAAAAATTTCTGAATTGCTTATTGTTATTTATTACTAATTCGTTTAATTTGTTATTAATGTTTACAAAGTCATCAATTTCTGCAAAAGTAAATAATTATTAATAGAAAAAAAAAAGTTTTTTAAGTTTATATAGGAAGTAAAATCAACCGAATGTTTCAAAATCTTGATATTTTATAGGGTCTAGGGCAAGTTTTTCCCCTATTTTATCTAATGTTAAGCACAAAGGTGCACTACTATTAAATATGTATGTGTATAATATATAATCTCTTCCATATACTTAATATAGGATTTTTAAACTTCTGGGTGATTTTATACTATACAAATCTGTCAATATGTAAAATATCTTACATATACAACAAAATTAAATGAAAGTATAATATTGATATACTGTGGTCTAATGTCGAAAATATATGAAGTTGGTCTACAAATTCCTTCAACTCTGATACACTACATGTAATGATTTTCGTTGAGGCTTGAAAATTTATTCTGGAAAATACTACAGCAATGTCAAGGGTTTCCTAAAAATTATGAAATTACTATCTGCATGATTATGGATCATTGCATTGATATTGCTCAAAGCATCATTGTAAAGGTGGCGCAAAAATAACCTTCCAATGTTTTTTGGATGTAATTTTTTAAACAAATTAAAAACTTTGATTCTGCTTGTGGCATATTTTTATTTCGTCCTTAAAGGTTTTTTACATCAAGTCTAGAATATGATATCATGTAAATGGCCGCCGCCACAGTTGATTTTCATTTGAGCCCTTTTTGTGGCATTCTTCATCACTTTGGTCAGAACTTCCGGCAATAGGTCCTCACATTCTTGACAGATATTGTCTTTAAGAGAATGGGAACGGGAAATGCATCCTTGTGCCGTTGCATCGTCCTGTTGGAACCACGTGTTTTCCAATCCCAATTCATCAAGTTGCGGTAAAGAGAACTCGTTGATCATTGCTCTGTAGCGCTCACCACTCACATTAACCGGTTGGCCCGCGACGTTTTCGAAGAAAAAAGGTCCGATGACTCCTGCAGCTAAAACAGCACACCATACAGTGACTCTGAGCGGGTGTAATGGTTCTTCGTGGGTTACACACGGATTTTCAGCGTCCCAGAAGCATAAATTTTGCTTATTTACGTACCCCCTAAGATGGAAAGAGGCCTCATCACTCATGATTATTTTTGATTAAAAATCATCTTCCTCTTGGTGGTGATTAAGGATAGCTTGAGGGTATGTTAGACGGATTGGCTGTCAGCAGCTAACAGCTGATGCAGCGTCTGGACTTTTTACGGAAACATCTTCAAATCTTGTACCAAAATTCGCTGTAAACACCGTCGTGGCACGTCGTCTGCTCGATGTCGACGGGGCTTCCAAGACATCTTCGGCAACAGCAGCAACATTCTATGCAGAATGGGTTTTCTGTTTGCCACGCCTGGCAGCATCTTGTGTTGTGCCAGTCTCTTCGAGGCGAGCGGCTAAACGTCTCAGTGTTTCACCAGTAGGCGTCGGACAGCCAGGAAATCTGCGACGAAATTCATGTTGTGCCAAAGTCACCGACCGATTATGGGTCCAATGAATAGTCACCAATAACCCTCGTTCTGGAGCAGTGTAGCGTACCATTGTTTATTTAAGTGTATTTCGCATGTATGCATTTACCATAGAACGTTTATTATAGAGAAAGACCAACTACGGACAAGCGTGTGAACTGTCAAGACCCAGGAATTGTCTATTGGTGGATTTACCCACTTTTGGCTCGGCAGGAGAAGTTTTAACAGAAATGAGTGAACAGAACTGAGAATTCAATGAAAATTATGCTCTGAAATATATATTGCTTTTACAGACGCCTGTTGGACTTTTGGCTTAAATTTTTATACGTTTACATGCTATCATATCAATTGATATAAATAGAATTTTGCGAACTTTTATGAATTCATGCAAAATTAATAACATTATTATTAATACAAGCGATTCTCCAACCAATATTTGTAGTTAATGGTTAATGGTTAATGACCWAATTTTTAAATATTTCTTATCTTTGATAATGTAATATAATTTTATATGCATGCATATATAATATCTGTTATATACGTATATGATATATTATCATAATATCCTAAAAACCTTAATATATTACAACAATGATATATATATGTAYGTAAGTACAAATCACTTTCAAATCAACATAGTACCATTTATCAGTAACATAATGTGCGCGCGTGCTCTATATGTACATACATGCGTATGACATTCCCATACGAGTAATGTACACACAACAAATATTTATTTTAACCTAACAATTCATTGCAACAATGTCGTTGTTAAAGTTCAACAACATACATAAATTTGTTAAAACAAACATCAGCTGCAACTCCCAGACTCGATCGACATTATTGCTGATCAATAAATAATAATGAAAATAAACAATCATCCACTTCAATATATTGTAAATKCTGTTGACCACTCAACATCCGCTGAACTCTGCCGTTAAGAACGCCGACGCCGCTGCCGTTGAACCACAGCTAGTTTAGGGTATTTTTAAGACACAATTAAGCTGTTCACAGTTAAATATTATTTAGCATGTTAAATTGGCAATATTCCCATATTTACCGACGTGGTATCTATTTTGTTTTTGTTTTACGTGAAAAACAATTTCACCACTATTCCCACTGTGTTGAGCTTGTTTATTAATTGTGGCAAACTGTCATCTCTGATCAGCTGACTTTATTTACATTTGAAACTGGAATATGATGGAAGCAAAATTGTAAGTAAAATTAAAATATGTAAAAAAAAGTGTAAATGCAAATATAATAATGAAAAATATATGTTTTAGGCTAAATCAAAACGTGTACGCAAAGTACCGTACAGAAAATGGAGCAATGAGGAGCAACAGAAATTAATTACATACATGCGATTGAAAAGCCGACAGCACAGGTGTATTATTAAAAATTTTTAGAGACACAAAATCTGCGGTTAGATTGGTTTTTAGTGAGGCTAAAGGCAAGGCACTTGCGCCAATGCTATACAAAGGCATGAGCTTGGCAGAATTCGACAGGAGTAGGTTCCATGCAAGACGGCGAATCAACAGAAAGTAATTTAAAAATAAATTCTTTGGTATAAAATAATAATAATTTATATTTTTAGGTATAATTTTAAGAACTTGTCCTTTATTCTACGATTTGGAAGATATACTTGGCTATAAAGAGTTCCAATCCAAAGCATTTGTTTTGGATACAGAAGCCTTAGAAAACAACTCGACGTGAACCACAGACGATTTCGACGCCGGTTCAACGACCAGAAATGCAAATGTATCTACCACACCTGAAGATAGTTTTCAAGAAGTCGGTCTAGAATCTACATGCAACACAATAAATCGGAAGGGTATTTATTCGCGGACAGGTCTTGCCGATGTGCTTACTATGCACACAGGTTTAATTAAGGTGAAGCAACAAAAGTTAAAGATAGAATCAAAAATGAAAGATCTATCTTCAAAATAAAAAGAATTTGATTTACAATACGAAAAATTATTTGAAAAAGAAAAATGCAATTCAGAAGAGAGAATAAGAATACTAGAAATTGAAATGAAAGAAAAATTGGCTTTAAGAGAGCTTGTAAAAAAAAGTTAAAGATAGAATCAAAAATGAAAGATAGGGAGCTATCTTCAAAATAAAAAGAATTTGATTTACAAGACGAAAAATTTTTATTTGAAAAAGAGAAATGCAATTCAGAAGAGAGAATAAGAATACTAGAAATTGAAATGAACGAAAAATTGGCTTTAAGAGAGCTTGAAGGAACGAATAGCAATGGAGGAATTAAAAAATAAAACTATACATATATACTACATACAATTAAATAATTATATCTTTATTGTTTACAAAATGTGATAGAGCTTTCCTCAGATCGTCGTATTCATAAATTTCTTGTGGGAAGTCTGTTTCTTCTTGACTCTCTAAACTAAAATTTTCGTTTAAGTTAAATTGTGGCAACATGTTGCGAAGGACACAACATGCCAAAATCCATCTACAACAATTTTTATAATTATTTTCGTTCGTTAATCGGAACCGTAGTTCTTTTAAACTGCAAACTTTTTTTTTTTTAATTTCCCAAAACAATTTTCTATACGTACTCTATATATAGAGAAATATTGATTGAAAGTATCTCTCATTTCTTTTGACTGCTCAGTACTGTTTAGTTGAAAAGGTGTAATAAGGTGTTGGCTTAGCGGATATGCCGAATCGCCAGCAATCCATTCCCGATGACAAAAATAATTTTGTGGGATTTACCTATTGCAGATTCGGCAAAAATTATCGCTTGTCTAATTCTTAGTGAATAGTCACATACTACTTGCATTTTTATGGCATATTGTGTTTTGCGAGAGAAGTATAGTTCGTGATCTTTTGAAGGAGACTCTGCTAAACTGATTTCAGTACCGTCAACATAGCCAATACATCCTGGAAGCTCTTCCATTGTTTTTGCGACAATCTTTCGCCTTTCTTCTCTAGATGGCCAACATAAAAATGTAGATTTTAAATTAATCAATGCGGTGATAAACCGCTTTGACACTTTGGTAACTATTCCGCCATCGCCTATTCCGAACAATGTTGCAGTCTTTCTAAATAGGCACTCTCTCCACTTGAACCCAGACGAAGAAGTGTTATCTTTAGTTGAAGATCGATTGTTAATTGTGGAACACAATTTTTGTTTTGGAAAACAGGGTCCTGCTTGATTAAGGATAATATATAGTTGAACTCAAAGATTTCTATGCACAACATTTATCGCATGCGACGACTATCACATCTGGAAGAATATTATTGACCCAGTCCGAAGTAGCACCTGTTGGCAAGAGTTATCCTGCCTTGGATAGAGAACTTTTAGATAATAATATAACACGACCTTCCCGATCACCCTACAATTCAACTGTGTGGTCTGTCCACAAAAAATTGGATGAAYCAAATACAAAAAAATACTTGAGTACTTGGACAGGAGTACTTGCACAGTTGGGCAACCATAAAATATATTCTGTGTTGATGTGTATAAGAGACAGGGAGTACTTGCACAGTTGGGCAACCATAAAATATATTCTGTGTTAGACCTCAAGAGTGGGTTTCTCATCCTCCATAGTGACATAGAAAAAACAGCGTTCTCCGTGAATAACGGAAAGTACGAATTCACTAGACTCCCCTTTATGTTGATAAATGCTAAAAGATAAAGAAACTCATTACAAAATCTTGACCTTATATTCAAAATTCTAAATTCAGCTAATATCAAATGGCAACTAGACAAATGTGAGTTTTTCAAAAACAAAGTAGAATTTTTAGGATTTGTTATCTCAGACAAAGGAATAGAAACGAATCCGGCAAAGTTGGAAGCCATAGCCAACTACCCATGCTCAAAAACTCTTAAAGAACTGAGATCATTCCTTGGACTATCAGGATATTATAGAAGGTTTATAATGGGCTATGCTGTAATAGCTAAACCACTAACGACAGCACTTAGGGGAGAAGACTTACGCATATCAAAGAGGGCTTCATCTAGAAAAATAATACATCTAGACAGTTTGAGCAGCAGATATTAATGAATATTTTAATTAATATCTGATGACGTAATACTACAATACCCTGATTGCAATAAAGAATTTACATTAACCACAGATGCCGCTGATCATGAAATAGTAGCAGTACTCTCTCAATCTGACAGAACAAATGCGTTTATATCGAAAATACTTTTAAATGTTATCTTTATGGTGGTTATGGTAAAAGTTTATACAAATCACGAACCACTTACACATGATTGTAATTTAAAAGGTGGTATAGCGATTAAAAGATGGAAGTCTTATCTGGATGAGTACAATAAGGAATTACTATATAAACCAGAAAAAGAAAATATTGTAGCTGATGCATTGTATCAAGTACCAAAAAAATATGAAATTAATTCAATAACAGAAACCCTTCAAAGCTCAAAGCTCTTCTCATAATCTTATTCACAGCATCGAGGTACCGATAAACGATTTTAAAAACCAAATTTTATTTCCAAAGAACATCCTCCTGACTACAAGTATACCATTCCATTCCGTACATTCCATAGATATACTGTTTTTCAATCAACAGACTCTGATGATGATTTAATGAAAATATTGAGAAAGTACTTTAACCCTTCAGTAATAAATGGAATCTACAAGACAGAGACAATGGGGCAGATTCAAAGTATCCAGAACATTTCAGGTCCTTTAAAATCAGATTTACTCAAATGAAGGTAAAAGTCATAAAAACAGAAACAGATCAGGATGAGATAATTTTACAGATTCACAACAAGGCTCATAGGAACGCTCAGGAAAACAAACTGCAACTTTCAAAATTATATATATTATTATCCGAAAATGAGATAAAGAATAGGTACACTGGTAAGACAATGCATGTTGCAGGATGATCTATCAAATATACAAAACAATCCAATAGCCTTAAAAAAAAACAATAACAACCAGGTCGTTATAAATAAACAACTACAGAATAGAATTAATAATTTAACTACAATTTGAAAYATGTATGTTAAAAAATACAATCAAGAAAAACAATTTGTTTAATAATGAAATAGAATTAAGTTTCCACAATCAAGTAAGACTAATAAAAGAAGAAATAATAAATGTAAATATGCAACTCAATGGGCAAAACAAAATATAATAAATACTTTACTTTTAAACGAAAGAGAATTACAAGAAGTCCACAAAATATTAAAAAAAAAAAATAATAATAATAATATAACAA
>NW_017537612.1:1252614-1289016 GCF_001853355.1 Bactrocera latifrons | reverse complement strand
CTGACACCCTTTTCCCTTTGCTACGATCTCGTCGAACCAGCACGTTTCATGGGCCTCCGGTTAGATGACGGCAACTCAGATAATCCTCCCCACCCTAACGGGGATTAGATACTCCGTTAAAACAACAACAACGTCTAGCCACACTCCACATCAAAGCGAAGTTCTTCAACATATCGCTAACGCCCCCACGGAGGAGAAGGACGATGTGACCAAAGATATCCTTTGGAGCGTACTTATCACGCCACGATGTCAAAATCATGCTCGGCGTGATGCATCTTTGATATAAGAATTACCGGTTCGAAATCGACGAAACCAAAACTGTGACAGTATCAGAACTAAACTAATAAAATATACACATTTTTAGCCGCCTGGCCAGGTTTTCGCTTTACTGAAGGAAAACTGTAAAAGATGGTCTTTTACTGAGTCAAACAATCACTAAACTGTCTGGGAGGTTTTTCTAATGCCAGACAGTAGAGCCCGTTAGTAACACATTACTTAAGCCAGCTGTTGGAAATGTAATGGACTTCTCTTTACTAGACCTTATATGTATCTAATGACGATAATATCAGCTATCATATATATATAAATATATATACATATATATTGGGCGATTCGTCGTTGAAACGTCGGTGAAGTTCCAAAACAAACTAAATATACAGAAATTTTGAAAAATCCGTCGCCCCTTAAAAGTTATGTAAATCATTATTCAATTGAAAAAATAAACAGCTTGTGACCGTGTAGGCGCGAGCCGTATAATTTCTAAATTAAGCTTGACAAAAAATCTACTACTAAACGTAATTGTCGGCTCCTGTTTGTCAAAAGGACAGTACAAAAAGTGAGAGAGTACTTTTGCACTCAACTTTCCTGCAGGGCATTTCAAATGCCAGCAATTGTGTTGAGTAAGCGAAGCAAGCAAGCAAAAAGCAACGCCAACGACTTTCAAAACAAATGTTCACAAGTTAATTTTACACATTCACGTAAGCACTTACACATGTCTAAATGTTGCCTACTGCTGCAGTGAAGAAGAAAGCGCACAATACTCTTCCCCTCAGTCAGCGTACGCCATTTGGGCGCACGTGTCAAACACGCAATCTAAACATGCGAAAATTAATATTTGCGAAAGTTGGAAAATGATAAACAATCAATGCAGTAATAATCATAACGACAGTGAGATGTCAGCGGTAATAACTAYAACAACAACAAAARCMATACGAGTTATTGGCGCAACACTCAACACATCACATTAAACATTGAACAGCAACAACMAAGCACTTGATACATACAAACATATATATATACAACTTACATACACACATAYATGTATACATATGTATGAGCAAACATATTGATATTGGTGCCCATTTTCATTAACAACAACATGTTGCACGAACCCAACACTAGCCAACTCTGAGGATAATCACCATAATCGTTGCTTCAGCGTGTGTTTGCATATTAACAGCGTTGCTTGCGGGATGGGGCGCCGTGGTTCAAATTAAAATAGAAGCTTCTTTCTTCATTTCGCGAAATTATGAAAGTTCTTGAAATTTGCATATTTGGTAATCATCAGCAATCACATACATACACAGACATATAAACCATCAGCACAACCAACGTCTTACTTACATCGATGTAAATATTTTTTTATCAATAATACATACATATGTACATATATACAAATATTTTTTTAAATTAGTGTCACGGTTGATGGCTTACATTTGACTTTAAGGAGATTGTTTGCGAAATTTGATTAGTTAAAAACAACAACAAGATATCCTCAGGGGAATCAGAATTTACATATACCAGATCGCTTTTGTATCTTTGTGTCAATAATATTGAATGTTGTATTCAAATTCTCGCTCCTTCCAGAAGACCATTGCAGACCAGGCAGCGATTGCCTTGTATTGCTGTAGAGGAACCATTAGCAAAAGGTGGTATCTCTCACTGAAAGTGGTCCTCTGGTTCTATGACACCATAGTCAAGCCCATTATGTTCTATGGGGTGGAGGGCTCTAGATACACACACAGACACACTTGCAAAGAAACTCGAGAGCGTTCACTGAGGTCCACTCCAACCATGGCACTTAACGTAATCTTGCACATATTGCCCGTAGACCTAGTCGGAAAGTATGTATATGACTGCGAAACTTTCTAACAGACTTAGAGAGTCCGAGTTCCTTAAAGAACACGTGTCTGAACRCTCGAAAATGTTCACTCAYATTGACTTTATACTGGATCACTTGRATCATGGAGTCGCCAAACCGAACTCTGGCGGTTCCTTTTCTTCCCATATACCGGCGAGAGAGTTTTGGCCGGTTAGAAGCCGTTGGAGAGAAGAGGATGGGTTAAAGCTTGGGRCGAAGGTTTCTTGGAGGTTGGAGTTCTATCAACTTCAGCTTCAGACTTTCTGACAATTGCAGTGTTTTCCAGGCCGAGATTGCACTCATTAACAGTGCTACATAACCTAACCTAACTATTGGCAGCAGGTTTCCGGAGGCACCGCCCAAAAAGGTCTACTCGCGGTGTTCAGCATGACAGACAAGGGCTTCATCTAAGAATTAAAAAAATTTCATCGATTAGTAGATGTGTATAGGTACTGATGAATCGAAGAATTTGGAAGAAAATTTTGGTATAATTTTTACCACAAATCATATGGCGATAAAATAAAAAGACGAGTATTGCCCGCACAATTATGGACGGTTGAAAAAAATCAATTATAGACTAACGTTAGGTACTTGATGATTAGTCTCTTTACTCTGATCCCATAAATTGAAGCGATTTGCTAAACCAAATTTTGACGGACTGGTCTATACACACTATTCGAGTTAAAATTGATATCCATATAACAATTAGTGTATGTTTGACAGCTGTTTGCCTACGACCTGAAAGGTTTTTATAGTGATTTCTTCAATGGTATCAACACATCGGCTGCGGAATCGTTGAAAATGTTGYAGAGGTATTTTGGCGAGACTTTCTTCTTACGATCCCATGTAACTTGGTTGCGCGAAGCATTCAGCGAAGGTCAAGAAATCATCCAAAACTTCGAAATATGGAACGTCTTTACTCTTTTTGGTTGGTGTTTTGGATATGAAGCGCGTTAATGCTACACTCTTGTCAAAAGACCTGAATTTGAAACTCTGCAGATCTTAGATTCGACGCATTATAACTGGGGAAGAGTAGCGGATTTATGAATATGTTGTTTACCAAATGGCGCTATAAAAATGAGCCGAAACCGAAAAAAAAAACAAAACGCCCTGAAGTCTATCCCAGGATAGATTTATGATAAGAGTATGGAGAAATCGATTAAGCGTTAGTATGCTGATACTGGCTCAGGAACCTGTTTTGAAGAAGAGAATAAAGATATGTCTTTAAATACGTCAAATAAATTTTTGACGGCTTTTGAAGCATTTAGGAATAACGTTGGCTAAACTTTTGTAAAGTAAATAAATAAAACCTTTTTAATAAATTTACTAAGTTTACTTATCTAGATACATATATACAAATAATAGTGAGGTTATCTGACTTTGTCCCTTGTATTCTCTTCACTCTTTACATACGTATGTATATATGAGAAATAGCAAAAAGTACTCGCATATGTCGTGCACTGAATATTTCCGAAGTAAATTCGATTGTTTGATTCAAATTGATTTGGATTGACGAAATATTTTACGTCCACTAAATTATGCACTTACCACCTCTAAATTGTGGTATTGTGAGAGTCCTTCAAACTTATTTCAAGTGTCCTTGAAATCAAGGCAAATTCCTTCTTTAATGAAATGTTAAGAGTATGGCAGAAATAAAAGCATCGAAATGTACTTGAACACGCATTTTTTGAAGCTGTCAATGATTGTCTTTCTATTCTTTCGAAACGCTGTCTACTAAGTAAGGTCTATAAAATATTTGTGATCAAATGAGTTAACTTTAAGCGGCCTACACTATAAATTATATACCTCGAAGAAAAACAGAAGGTGAAGAGAAGTATGTATAAGTAGTTCAGAGACATATTCATGACACACATTTCATGTTTGGCCAAAAAATCAGCCACAACCGTTCTAGAATATGTCGGCGCACACCCCGGTAAAAACTATGACGATTTTTTCGATTTCGAATTTGCATTGTTGAACAGTTTTGACGTCATATGTATCCATAAACCCATCTCGAATAATAATGCGTTTGATGAATGTAAGTCAAGCATCTCTTTTGAGACCTTCAACGTCGTTATTGCGACAAACTCAGGTTTTTTGGTGCAAGCCTAACATTGACAGTCTTCATATACCAAATATTAACCGAAATGTGTTGAGCTCATTAATAATAGATGCTGAGATCCTCTACAAATACTTTTTCTTTGGCTTTTTTCGATATTATGGTCACTAACAGAGTCGATCGATGATTTAAAAGATCAAGAATGCGATAACTTTACGACCTTCACAGAATATTTCGAGGCACTCTAATTCTGGTGTCCATTTGATAAAGCAAACTCCCAAAAACACTTCTGCAACATTTTTAACGATTGCGGAACCATGATTCCATCGAAAACACAACACTTTTCGGGTCGTGAACGCACAGATGCCAATACACGCTATAAAATTGATATGTGGAGATCTAGGAACACCATGTTAGTGTTATCATCATTTTGTGAGCCGTTTAGGGAGCCCAGTCCAGTATTATGGTGGGTAATTTACCTTTCAGAAATCTAAGCAGATACTCAGAGCCACTTTCTAAAAGTTTTTGAAATTAAAAACTTTGATGGGGACATCAGGTTACACTCCGAAAGAATAATAAGTACCGAACTTTTTGTGGTTATACTATGAGAAAAATGATAAGAGTAAAAGTAGTTGGTAATTTTAAAATTTTTGTTGACGGGAACATAAGGTTATTCTCGGAAGAAGAATAATCAAGCTTTTCTCATAACATTAGATTTATAGATTAGACGTATATTTTTATTTTGATCCGTAACAGCACTATATTGAGATTTTTGGCACCGAGATATGCTTCTTTTTGAGGTAAATAGGACAAAAGATGGAAATCTGTGTATCATGTCTTTATGTCATTTAAGTTAATCTTCTAGAGAAATTATGTCACGAATAAAAAAAAAACTTTTAATCAACGGAGCTTTTGAAGTCTCGATGGTAGTTGAACTTGATAGCATTAAAACTAAACTTAAAGCGATAGTTTAATCATAGGAAGCATATGTATGTACATATGTCAGTAAATGAAATCTGTAGTTACCGGCAAGTTCAGTATACTACACCTTGCTTTTCTAATAATAACAGATATGGTTGATTTTCATAGACTTTCCCTAATATAATATTTTAATGTATTAATTACAGTTAGGGAAATTTGTAATATAGTTATAAACATAATTCAAAAAAACAGCAACAACAAGAAAAATGAGGTAGAAATGTGTTGTGTACTTTTAAGGAAATTTTATTTGAGTTTTCGCAAACTCACAGTTCTATAAACATTTACTGTTACAAAAGCCTCAAAATGGTTACCACCTCCTAAACAGCAACAATCTATGTAATTTATACTCGTACAAAATCTAAGTAAATTACTAAAGTAATAACTAAGTGTGTAGCAAGTGAGGGAAGGTATAGTTCACGTAGGCCTAGTTATTGACATACGCTCGACTAGGCGAGGCAACCATTTAACCCCATTAAAGACACATAAAATGTTTATGGCAATTCGCGGATTGTTAAACAACACAGCGAAGGAAATCACACACAAATCGTTAGAGAAATGGAAAATACGCACACACCCCACACTCCTATACAGGCCATTTGCTGTGAACGATTTAGTGGGCATAAATAAAATATATGTATGGGTTGTCATGTAGTCATGTATGATTATATGTGCTTAAGTAACTGCTGTAAGTTTGACGTAAAGTAAAGACGTAGATCCTTAAAGGCATACGGAGGTGCTGTGGATTTCCACTTCCAAACATACATACAAACATATGAAGTCTACATACAATTCATGAAAGCACTCGTAGGTAAGAAAATTACTTATTTTTCCTATTGTTAAGAATTTTTAATCGCTCACAGCAAGCGCCGCATAACAAAAGCGTTCAGTACATATTTACGTTGCTACCATTGTAAAATGAATTATTTAAATTTGTTCGACACATTTCACATGCAGCAACTTTCAATTCTAATTCAAGCCAAGGATCAGCGAGGCTCAATGACTTTTGTTTAACTCAAAAGCGGGTTTCCCAACGAAGAAAATGAGCTATGAGCTGTGTGCCCAGTGTGAGGGAAAAGCGAGGAGAAGGAAAAATAAGAAATAATACAATTTCACATTTGCGGTACTTGTGAATTTACATATGAATACAAAAGGTGAAATACTCATACCAGCGATGCAACTACTATTATACTCGCTTTTATTGTGTTCCAGTCAAGAATTTCCCCTCTCACATGCACCGCGATGGATTAACTCTGGTTCACTGGTATACATATTCATTGTATATATTATATTTCTAAAGGTTTGTGTGTGCTTCTTTTCAAAGGGATGAATTCGTGCGGGGTTTTCCTTACTTTTTCGCGAGGCGTTTAATTTGTGTCGTAATGAAAAATTCCGACAGTTCAAATTAATAGGAATGATTTTTCTTTTGTTGCCAACAAAATTTATGCTTACACTCGTCGTGTAGTCAAAGGTAGGAAGTCATCCATCTTGAGGCTGTTACCGAAGAGCAGCGAATTCCGAAAACATGAATAATTGTTCAATTGTCTGGAAAATGCATAAATTACAAAAAAATATGTATGCTTCTTGTATGTGGTTAGTAAGTTGTACTGCAAACTTTGAATTTAAATATTATTTGGAATGTTCCAATATTTCTTCCACAACGATACCAAATATTATAACCAGTTGGAATCCAATGCGAAGAGATTCCATGTGAAAAGCTTTCGTTTGGACTAAATGAAAACTAGATTATTGTAGATTATTTTAATAATTAATAATGGTTTTGACAGAGTAGACAGGCTTATCTCCTTCGACCCACAAGCTTTCCAGCCTTACATTTTGCTGTCATTACATTATATTTTGAAGATCGCTGAAATATTTTCTAACTAATCTAATCAAAGACCCGAAAGATATTTGGGCCTAAGGTTAAATGTTTTTTTAGCTTTTGCAATTTTCAAAGATGTTTTTCCCTTAACTGTACTGCATCAGCTTTATTACGCACATTTTAAATATTATTAAAGAATTTCAAGGGTCTTTTTATGACTCATTTTAGCAGATTATCACCAGCGACGGAGTTTTGGGTGGGAAGAAGCTATTGGAGAAGAGGAGTAGATTTAATTACCCGGAGTGTAGCCTCTATCAGAGAAGTGACCATTCACTCAGATAGCACAGCGGCTGTAAAGCTGATAAGCTAGCAAGAAAAGATACCATAGAACCGCTATCGTTATGTCGCGAAAGCATTTTGGTCCAAGATCGATCGCAAGATATTTATTGATCTCTTTCACATCAGTTAGACTACCCTTTCTCTAGTTTTGGCAATTTAAATAAGCCATTTCCGTATTTGCGTCCACGCAGTAAGGCTGGAAATCTTACCAGACGCCATCTGCAGATGCTGTGTGGAAGAAGATGTAGTGCAAACAACCCAACACTTCCTTCCTRACTGTCCGGAGGTCAAGACTGAAACACTTGGGAACGCTTATCTTCAGACATTCCACCGAGCTGACAGGCGTTTTGCTTTGTTATAAGTCCTCCCAAACGACTAGTCCACGTGCGATCTTTGATCAGACATCAAACTTAACATAACCCTCCAAAATTAAGTAACACTTGTAAGTATGATTTTTTTGTTACCACACATGTAATTTCCATAGTGTACTTCCCTAACATGTTGCTTTTGATCCGAACTGAMAATAATTTCGGCTGGGATGATCTTCAGTATTTTCACAGAGTATTGTTTGTTTGTTTCGGCTAATTTTTGCGYRMCAYTCGCTAGATTGTTGTATTGTTTCGRTGTCATATTCCGAAACCTATGTCCTATCTAACATCAAGCTCAATGAAGTATCTCTTTTGCGACCTCCACTCGACGTCGTTATTTCAAAAGACTCATGTATTTTGGTACGACTCTTTTTTTGTCAATCACTAATCCATCAAATTTTCCGATTTTGTCGTGGAAATGGAACAATCCTGGTCAACTTTGATCGGTAGTTCTCAATAGAAATGACGTCAGTCTAAAATGCGTTAAATCCTCTTGCGTCATTAATTAAACCGAAAATTATAGAGAATTGTGGATGACAAACACCTCGCTGTTATTAAAGTAGAGAACCTTAAAGGTCCTGCTGAGATTTTTCCTTAGTACTGTCAACCCGATTTCACATTTTATCTGTTATTTATGATCCAATTAGCTTCCATAAAAGATGACTAAACTAAACATGCTTTCGGATAGTGTTACGAAGGTGTAAACCAGAAACATCGAGTAATAATCATCAACAATWTACGGATTATTAGAAATAAACCCACTCGTGTATACAAGGGAAGTTCTACAGCATTCCGCTGCGAAATCTARACTCACAATCTCTCCTAGCAGRACGGWGATGAGTGACTTGTAGRGTTTGGTCTCTGTTCRTCGAGAGAGKACTTTACTTCTCAATTGCCTATTCAATCCGAGGTAGCACCTGCTGGCTAGAGTTATGCTGCGTTGGATTTCGACGCTGACAGAGGGAGYCATRTGTAGAAGTTCACGCAAGTGAGGAAAGTTCTTTGAGCGCCATYCACTTGGGAGTGGCCAGAAACGATTATCTTACATATGGCWCAAGCAGCTMACGTCTKCCGGTCTTAGACCAAGTATTYTCTGGGTAGTCGAAAAATATCCRTTTGAAAGYGWGGTAATCCCTCCCCAGGGTTGTGCGCTGAGCTTGGGACCCGCCTGGTAGAAAACACCTCCACTGCAAGGATCAAAACACTAGTAACGCTAACGGTCGATAATTTTGATTAAAAATACTAACTGAAGAAAAACWTGCCTTCAGTTTGAATTACAGTTTRAAAGCTTAAGTAACGTTGACCTGCTTAATGTTCTCTCAATCAAAATTGTTRGGCCACCATTCAAATAAAATGGAAAGATATACTGATAAAGATGCAAGAAATGAACGCAAACTCTAAACCGTAATAATCCAGCCAATACAAAAATAAAAAATAAAAAAACTAATCTCTTTACAAAGGTAATAATAATGAAACGGAGAATGCCAAGAAATGAAATCTCTACGCACATGATTAACTTCAATTATCGGATTGAACAGTTATTCATCATGYGATACATATCRTGTATAAATATAYGTATGTATATGCCGGATATACGTCACAATTACGACGCATTAAACGAAATCGATACGCCGGAATGACTTCGTTGCTATTTAATCAACTTCGCATCGGCCCAAATACACTAAACTATTATTCCCTTAAACGCGTCRTTTTTTCGGCCTCGCTTTCTTATATTAAACAACAAAAAATGGAAAAAACACATAAAAATGCAAAAAGGACAAGAACGGACCAACTGCTACTTCATTGATTACCGATTAAGCTGCATAAATACACAACAACAAATGAATATGCTCTGCGGAGTAAAACAACATTCCCCGGGGATAGCGCAGACTGGGTCGCGGTCATGTGCTGCGCCATAACCATCATCATTATATCGACTACATTACATATTGGCCGGAGTGAGTGCATTGTCCAGCTCATCAACTACATACAGTCCGTCCGTCCGTCTGTCCGTCCGTCTGTCCGTCCATCAGCGTAACCATCTTAGCTGTCGACGTAAGCGTGCGGGAACTCTCAATGGCAACACAATCAAAAAATTAAAATCTCTTTATGTGCGCTTGCTGCCAGCCTCGACGCTGATTGAATGGTGTGTCCATTGTGTGGTGAGTGGTGAGTGGTGACGCASACCAGTCGATAACGATCCCTAATACGCGCCGCTTGTTGTTGTCAACCAGTTGATGAACAGGCGGCGGAAGCAAACAAGTCATCTAGATGGAAATTCGCCGCTCCACGCGCCCTTCGACCACAGCACAGTCCTCGTGACACATAAAAAGCAAGCGCTCGTAAACTCACACATGTGCGACCGTTTGCCCAGGCGGTYAGCTTAGCTCGAGCTACAGCTCGCAAGAAAATTGTATGTTAATATATTTATTATCCTTTATATGGCGCTCACATATTCGAGTTTCGCATGATTTCCCGSCTTTCCTGTTTCACCGTTTCCCCATTTTGCATGACTGCGTTTAATGCCAATGAATATCGCAACGGAATAAACATTTAATTGATGAATTTATAAGAATTTTTCCAACAGACTCGTAAAAACGTCGGACAGCCATGAACGACAAACTATTTTTTTTTTACCTAACCCCTCTTTTATAAGCCTCTCCAGCAAGTCCTGCGAGTGCGTAATTTAATTAAGGCGCATTGGTGCGTTTMAATTTTTTTTGCTATTTTTCCTAGCAACGCATTTAATCTTCAATCCGGTTATAAAGTTGTCAACATTCACCTTGTGCGGTTGTGACCGTCTTTTCAATGACCCTGATATGTTTGTATGTTTGAGTGTGGGCATRATGGACTGTGTGCTCGAACAATAGCAACTTCACACCTATTGTCTGCCCTGCGGTCCTCTTGCGTGCTTTTGCATTGTGGAATTGTCTTTTAAGTCGGCTTAATTGAAATTTTGAAGTGTCTCTTTGGTAAGTTCAAAGGTGTCTACGCATCGATAAGAGTTTTCGTGTCACACCTGGTGAGTTTGGCCATTTTATTTATTTATTTTTTTTTTTTTTGAGAGGTCTTCATGTTGGTAATCATTTTAAGGCAATTACGTTTTAAATTTTATATTATTTCATTTGTAATTCAGCGCTGGAAGCGTACTCGGCCATTTTGGTAACAGGCGAGTAATTTTATATCAATCTCATAATCTACTGAAAAAAATGGAGTTTTGAAGATTAACACTTAATTTGAACGTCTGTTTAGGCATGTAATATATTCAKTCTCATAAATCTGGAGAAATATCAGTGAGAAAACGTTCTATAATAAGACGGCACCTTTAAAGATGAAGCAAAAATTCGTGATTAGGTAACTGACATACAGTTCATATGGGAACAAAAACGATGCAAAGTGACCATTATGGACGAAGACATCAAAATTCCACAGAAAAATTTCGAACACCCGTAAAATGAGGTTAAATAAGTTAACTGATACGTTTGATGATATCCAAGAGACGCATGATATCTGAATAATAAATCCTCGATAGCCTTTCTTTTTTCACAGTACTAGCMTTAACTACAATAGTAAACACTCAAAGCTTAAGGGCATTACATCGAATCGTTCATTAGTTCTTGTTCTCAAAATAATGCTCCCTCCGCTACGCCGTAAACATCACTTTCGCGAAAAACATTGCGGCAATTCGTGGAATTGTATTGAGTAACCCCAAATATAATCAACCTCTCTAGGGACAAATTTAGATTACACTGACCACTGCAAGCTGAAAAAGCACTTATACAACATGGACCTAGTTTCTTGCGTAAATTGCCAGTTCAGCGACAGAGAGCCTGAAAGACCATAACACCTGCTAATTGAAAGCATAGCAGTCTGGGGAAGCAGTTTGAAGGCCCTTAGATCCATGTTTTGAAATAGGAATCATATCACTACAATAGCGCCTAGCAGTATTTTCAACTTTATCAATAAGCTGGGACTAGGTGAGTCTTTGTGATATAGGAGAGGGTACAATCGACGTAAGGTCGATGAGGGATTCCTCATTTATCTATCCACATCTAACCGCAAAATACAAATATAAATTAGTTTTGGTAATGTTATAGACATTTTAAGGAAATACTTAAAATACTAATTAAAAAGACTTACATGTAATGAAACCTGCTGTTTTTTGAACATTTCGCTCATTTAACTTGTGACACCACCGATCAATTGAAGATATTACGTTAAAAACTCGTCTCTCCCCACTAGAGTCGGCAGACCCGAACGACTATTTTTTGGGTAAAGATTTCACTCAAATGTGGATAGAAACAAACGCCTATAATGAAGCGTTCAAAGTTTCATACTATATATAACATATATATTTTTTTCCGGTAGTTCCTAGGTGGAACATAGGGCCTCAAATATTATAGAGACGGTATTAAAATATTGGAGAACTTTTTGAACTGTTTCAACAAATGCGTTAATAAAGATGAAGATTTTTTCGAAGAATACAGCAAAGTTTTTTATGAAAAAAGTTGTTTCATTTTATAGTTCATTTTGTAAAGTATAAGAAATTATTTAGATCAGTCAGCTTGTGTGACACAATTTGCATATAAAGTAGTCCGATATGKACGATGTTTTCAGAAACAGCGTTGCCTTGGATAGTAATMTGTTCCAAATTATATGAAGATACTTTTTCACATAAAGAAGTTTACAATACAATGACTGTAGTTTGATCGATTAGTTTGTATGACATATTGCCGATATCCTTGCTTTCGACATACAAAAATCTGAATCTCTTAACACTTACAACCTACTGTGCATATTTTGCTTGTAAAAAAGTTTGAATGCTTCGGATGAAGCTTTAACTCGAAAGACCGTGTTTGATTAGTATTTGTTTTTGTATGATTCGAGTCATTATTAAGTACTAGTAATATTTGAAAAAAGTAAACACTGAAAAAATTAAAGTAAGCATTACTAGATTATATAGATAGAAAGGGAAAAGCTTGTCTGTCGATTTTGGAAACCAAGATGAATGACGAGTTTGTTTGAAATTTTATATTTACGGAATCACAGCTACGGATTCATTGATAATGTTAAAAAGTGTTTTTTGGAGTCAATTTTATCAAGACCACAAGTATTTGAATGGCACATAGTCACTACAAAAACTTGCCTTATGGGAAACGTCCAAACACCCCAGTATTATCATTAACTGGGGTGTTTGGACGAAATCGAAATCGAATCATCGAAAAATTTGAAGAAAGTCAAACCAGTCGTGTAGGGGCCATAGGGATAGCAGAGGAACGTAACATCTTTTATAGATCGACTCAACACATTTTGGTTAATGTTTAGGTACGAAGCGTGTTAATGCTAAAAGTATGAATTTTTTGCAAAAACGACGTCGAATAGAGGTGCTTGAGGAAAGAATGACAACGCAGCTAAGGACCATCAAACACATCATTACTGGTGATATGACGTGGGTTTACGAATATGATATCGAATTTTTGAAAAAGTCTAGCGAATGGCTTTCTAAAAATGAGCCGAAACCAAAATTCGGAAAAGGTACTGACGGCCAACCCGGGCAGAGGCTTAGCTTAAACGCAAAAATAAAAATTAGTATTAAATYACGTGAAAATGTACCTATTTTTTTATAAGTCCGGGATCAGATTAGATCAAAAAGGTGATATGTCAGAAATTAAATATCTACGCAAAGTGGATTAGCACAGATCTTTATTAATGTCTAAAATATATATTTGTACGTCAGAAGCTTATTATCTGAATACATCATGTATATATAGAGGTTTTTTATAGTGATGCTTCAAGAGTAGACTGACCCCATATTATTTCCCGCTATTTTGGCACTTTTCTTCAGTAAGGCTTGCCATTTCATCATGGAGATATTAACGATCCAACAACGAGTCGAAGTTATTAAAATTTCCTACCGAACTCCTACCTACTCCTACCGGAGTCAGCGATAGCAACTTTAGCAGCGCTGCTTCCAATTATCGTCGTCATAAGCGTCYTATCAGGTTAACAATTGAGCGTCTAGTGAAAAAATTTGAATCCRCAGGCACAGTAGAAGACAATTTTCTGTGGGGCTACGTCAAATCTATAGTCTATGCCAATAAGCTAGCGACGATCCGTTATTTACAAAACACCCACGCAATTTTAGGTTTCACTGAAACCCTTTACCTCTTCTGCCCTCGCCAATGCACTGATGTCTTGTCAAGACCTCTCTGTCGTACAATTTTCTCTCGCAGTTTTCCTGATAACTTTTAATACATACTTAAACATAAATATTTACATGATGATCGTTTGATTCTCATAACAACCATTTCTACAAACACAACTTGCTATTAATGAATATTCATACGTATATGTCCGCTATGMAAAAGAAAAAAATCGACATTTAAGCATTTAATAAACTCCAACTCCACCACTTCTGTCATTCAAATGCYACATTTTTCCGTCACTGCCGAGTCACTTCATTTAGTTCGTTCCGCCGCGGCCGCCACAGGATGTGCTTGATTACTTGACATTTGTGGACGTTRCGCAGGCAGGACATTGCCGTAATGAATGAAATAAATTTGATTTTGGCAATTAATGCCGAGCCGCACTCAAGCTAGGCAGTGTCGGCAAATTTTGATGGCTCATCATGGGCATAAGGGGAATTATGATAGGATATCAGCGATGTCGCTTGATGAGTCTGACTTCACTGGTTTSCCGGCAACCCCCCACACGCATATTGACCGAGCCCTTAGCTGGCTGGCTGACATCCTTCCACAGACGAGATGGCTTTCGTCATCCTGTGCACCCTCGTCCACGGCTAGCTGTAACTAACTTACTATTTTTATGTGCATATGTGTGTTTGTTTTGCACTTTATCATTATTGACTCTTRAATTGTTGCACATTTTAATGCTAGTTGTTGCTCTTGTTCTTGCWCTCGCCACTTCCCCGGCTGCTTTGTTTCTCATGTCATACTCATTATGAGTCTGTGCCACATTTTTGCTGCTTCATTTCAAGCAAACACAAATACAAATACACACTTGCTGACAGCAAATACTTACAAAGCGACGGAAGGCGGGTTCGGTTACATGTTCGCTCTTGTGGRTGGGCGACGCAACTTGTGTCCTTTCACTTTCACTAAATTTTCGCAAATTGCAATAAAACGAAAGTAGGCAAATGACAGCAGCGCGGAGTGGGGGAGCGGTGGCGAAATCAAATGGGCGTGGGTGGGTGGCATGCAACATTTGTTGTGTCATCCTTTTGTCAGGTTGACAAAGAACACACATGTGCGTGTGAGTGTTTGAACATCCTGCATATCCTGTCGGTGTTTGCTGTAAGTTGTGTGAACTGCTGCGCCAGTCATTCGCCCATCAACTCGATTATTAGATTACTCAAGTGATACTTGTCGAAATTTACGAGCAATATTCACTAGTCTTGATGAGTTTTCTGGCAATAGTGACGGTGCATACTTTCACTCAGGTGGATTTAATATCGTTTATTCCTTCATATTTCCATTCATTACGCAACACACATATATGTGCGTGGCTTATAAAGATACTTTATTTATAAATATATTCAAGCGATAAAATTATTGGAAAATTGTTGAGCGGATTTAAGAAGATGCTGAACATTTGCAGTCAGTGAAGTAAGTAAGTAAAAAAATATATTTTAACCTCAAATTTCGAAGGAATAATCAAACAAACAAACAAAAACTGTCATATATAGATCCGTCAGTCCGCAAAATAGCGGASACTAAAAATTTCTTATCATTCCCATGAAATCATACTTACTGCGAACCCTTGACCTAGTATCAAATCACATCAAAAAACTCTTCAAGACCCATAAATCTCTTTACAGTATTATTAAAAGACCAGAGAATAGTTGAACATAGAAAATTGAGTTAGGAGTATTAAGCTGACTTTGCCACAATGCACAAGGAATGACCACTCTCTGAATTCCATTAAGACATCACACATACTGAYCGGTATGTACGGTATAAATTCAACCTGAATTTCAAATATCTTTGCATTAATGCGTTGCATGGGTTTACGGGGTTTTGACAAATCGTTTTTTTATTATCTTATTAAATCCTAAATTTTCAAGTTGATCCTAAATGCGCTATCTTTAAACGCATTTTCTCATAACTGTGTTTTTGAAGTCGGTTGGCAAGATTTCTCGAGAACTACTCAACAGATCTTCATGGAACTTTATTAATACAGGTTTTTGAAATACAATTCTTAAAGTCTTGAATGAAGGACTTTTTTCGATCACATGTTTTTTCCGAGGGGTCACTGRAAATAGCGTCGCAATGACCGAGTTTAAATTTTTTATTTTTTTTTTTCAAAAATTTCAGAATTTCTTTACTAATAGTGTATGTTATGGGATTTCAACAATTTTAAATTTTTACACATTTTTACATTTTTTAAATATTACTGGTTAATTAGAGATCTGAAAACTAACGCCCAATTGCAGTAAACTGCACAAAGTCTACAATGATTAAGTTTACAAAGAGGTAAAARAATCATGATTTTTAACCATGCCAAGTTGGGAGAACTCTTTACAAARGATTCGGCAATTCATCGGTTAATGCTGAAGCCTCTCCTATAAGCAAGGCAACAGAAAGAGAACTATAAGTGAAACTATTTGGTTCTCACCAACATTAACCATAAGAATCTCAATCAAAATAAACTTTAACGAATACAGGTTGCGTAGTTGGTAGCAATGCCGATTGATCCCCTGATAACCGGACATCTCGGTGAATTACTGAATGGTTTATTCAACATAATACCCACTTTCAAACCAATAAAGCCCTTAATTAGCGTGCGTCACTTGGATAATACTCTCCAATATTATTAGTTCGATATCTATTTGAAACCTCAAAAGGAATCAAATTGTTATGAGCAACTGTGCAGTGTTATTATTTTCCGTTTAAGGAACATAGATTTGAGCTCCATGAAGTGCCATGGCATTACCAAAGAGTGAAGAATGAACCATGCCCACGACAGTCGGGTCAACRTAACCGSAACGTACCCGAATTTTTTTRCACGTYCAAGGACTATCAWCTTGGCAGAATTCTGCCGCTCCAACAACAGCAGTATAGAATGAAGAGGTCTTGATGTTTAATTTCGATGAGATAGAGCGCTATGTCAACTTTACATCAGTGGATCCAATTATTAACTTTCTCTAACAGAAATTACCTGGACGTCGGATATCAAATAGGGATAACATTTGTAGGCCGCTAGAATATCCAGATTTAACTTCCTTCGACTCCTTTTGTGGAGCTATTTGCAAATCAAAGTATTCGGCCAAATAAAACGACAGCATTTCGATCTACTCGAGCCACCGCCGGGCTCGAAAATGTATTGAAAATCGAAAAAGATTGGAACGTCTTGTTGTGGATGAATTGAACATACATATATTCTAGGCAAATTTCACCAAAGTCAAATAAAAAACTACAGTAACTTTCTGGTCAAGTAGACACCCGTGACGAACAATTATATTAACCCTAATTGGTATACAAACTCTCGGTTAAAATTAATTTATTTGCTTTGCAAAAATGAATGAAGAAGCCATTTCTGGTGGCAAGGGCAACAAAAATATTTCGTACAATAATGTGATTTGACCACAAACGCACCACCAGCCTACGTGGACCAGTACACATGACCAATTTAACTTGGACAATGGACAAATTGCTGGACCCAGCAAAATATCAAACTATTATCACAACAATAGCAAATCGTACAATGAGTAAAAAAATGGGAAAATGACATGTTGCTGCGGCAACAAAAAACTACAAGGGAGGGGGTTGAGGGAATGCGAATACAAGTGCCCCTTGTAAGCTTGTGTATGGCATCCTTTAACAATGCTTTGTTGACCTGCTGCTCGACTTGATGAAATCGAATATTTTGACCCAGAAAGCGATTTCTTTACATTCCAAGCAGCCTTTTGCCGTTATGATAAACAAGTTTAATCTAAAATTGTTACCACTGCTGACAGCAGCTTGGACATAATCAATTAATTGCAAACAGGCGTTTCCGACACAATGCGAACCCATATTTTAGCGCTAGCGCAGAGCCACAAGTGACATAAAAACATAGATATGGTTTGTATGTATGTACCGATTCTCGCACTGGTTCTTCAACGCCCCTTTTTTCAGCAACTTTCACTTTTTATTTGTCGCCGGCAAAGGCGGTTGCGGCGCACAGCAGGAAAAGTGATTCATATTCCTTTATTTGCTTGACCACTTCAATATGTCAAAAAATGATGCCAACAAATAAACAAAYAACTACAAGCCATACCGTATYAGTCCGCCGCAGCGACCAGCCACCAATCGGCAAAAGCTAACCACCGATTTCGAGTGAAYTCGGCCGCTGGTCGCGTCGCTCGTGGTTAGTTGTGTATGAAAAGTGGAAATTATATAAATGTTTTGCAAAAGATTTATTATATAAGTTTCGGTAATTTATTGCGTGCTGTTGCACGCGTTACAGGAGACGAAAGCCACACAGCAACAACAATCAAAAATGGAAAAATATGTGTGTGTGTGCACTCATATCCTGCTTCTGTTAGATTTTTGCCGAAGTTGGCGRAAAGTTTTGTCATTTGCCAATTGTCGTTTTATATTTGTTGTTTGTTGATTTGTTGTTGTWGCAGTWTTGAGAAGCCGAACGAATTTCTTTTGATTTTGATAAACATTTACTTTTGGCAAATTGTGCTAGCGAGCGATATGGGCGTGATAAGTGCTTGTCTTGGGGGTAAATATCTGCAGATTTATACTTTTATGTGGCTTATGAGCAAATACAAAAATATAACATAAGTATTTTGCTGTTCAATATTTGTAATTTACTTTAATTTGTATTGAGCTGCACTTACCGGATTTCAAGGGCTTCTGTCATTACCAGGAACCTGTAAGTAAAAATTATTTAAAATTGTTTATTTTGGTAGAAGTATTTATTTTCTAGTTTTCTAAATGTAAYGAATTAACTATAAAGTTAACGAGCTTAATGTTTTTTATTAGCAAATATGGTCTAATAAAAATAAATCGGCGAGTTTTCCAATAGAAGGCTTTAGTTTCACATATGGACTACTATTAGGTCTACAACTTTGCTTCCGCCGTTTTCCAATAGATGTCTCTAGGATCAAGCACTGGTCGATTAAATCATTTTATATCGATYTTGGACATTTATGTCRACATTAAKGCAACAAAATATTTGTAGAGATCTGTTTGTATCCCAAACTTACTCTCAACTGAAAATGTCACTGTCAGGTATTAAAAAATTATAGAATTTTTTTAAAGCAACTTGTGTTAGTTTACAAAATAATGGATCATCAAGCATTTCGTGTGTTAATTAAGCATTGCCTTTTGGGGGAATAAGGGAAAACAGTTTTGGACCGTTTTTATACAATAAAACTTTAAATTTACAAAAAAATAAATAAATAAATAAAACGGCGGAAGCATATCATAAAATAGTAAGACTTTTTAATTTCGGTTTCGTGCGAAAACCCATTCATCGAAAAATTGTTTTTTTTCTACATTGGTACGGCTTTCGGTGACATCTGTCCCAAATATCATATCAAAATAATCATAGTATAGGCTTGACTATTTGAAGTACATATAAAGTGCATTTGGCGATCTTTACAATGAGTGAAATTATTCAACAAAGAAGTTCCATTAAATTTTGTGYGCGGAATCAAGTTGCTAGTGTCGAAACATTCAGAATGTTGAAGAAGACCTGCGGTAATAATTTTTTGTCGCGAATATTGTATAAATTACTCAAAAAGTGCCGAAAACGCCTTGAGCACGAACTACGTTCAGAAGGATCATCAACATCAATTGATGATCAACACGTCAATAAAAGAATTGGTGATTTAGAATCGCCCACTAACAGTTAGAAATCTTACTGGCATCGTTAGAATATCGGAAGGATCAGTGAAAACCATTTCACGTTCATTTAGGACTAAGAAAAATGAGAGCACGATTGGTTACAAAGTCACTAAATTTTTTCGAAAAACAACGTCGTGTTAACATCTATAAAACAATGCCTTCCGACTGGCAGGATGTCTCTAAACGTATTATTTTTGGAGATGAGTTTTGGATCGATGCTTACGATCGGAAATAGACGATCAATCGGCCGAATATCATGGCAAAGGGAAGCTAAAACCAAAAAAACACGTCAAAATGAAGGTCATGTTGACCTTCTTTTCTTTTTCGATTATGGAGGGGTGGTGCACAAAGGATTGCTATTTGAGTTTTATGCGTCGTTTTCGTAAAGAGAATTGAATTCTCGTGAGTTTTTCGCCAAAATTTCAATCAGCATCATTTTGTAACCACCGTATTCGCCTGAGTTTGACGATTGGAAAAAAAGTTGACACAAGTGTATTGGGGCCAAGAGGTATTACTTTGCGGGGTACGACATAAATTTCGACGATTAAATTAAGAATAAATAAATTAAAATTATGAACAAAGTCTTATTATTTTTTGCTAATACTTAGTAGTATATTACGAGGTCTGAACGGGATCGCATTCATTATATAGCGTTAATATTTGGGACTAGAAGAACTTCTCCGACAATTTTATGATTACTTGATCCAGGATTTCATCGAARAATTTCACTAAAACTTTCGTTTATATAAATCATATGTACAAGAACTTAAAAATCGATCAAAAGAGTAAAACAAAAATACTTACATTTTGAATAGATCATGGAAACTGACAAACTTTTAAACCAGTTCTTCTGTATTTCAACGAAGGCAAGTTTCTATATTTATATTTTTGGTAATTAATTGTTAAAGATCAACTGAAATGTCGCCAACACACATAGATGGCGCTACTAAAATTAAATCCGTATAAACTTGACAGCTGTCGGATACTAAGTTTGTGAATTATATCATTTTGAGTGAAGCAACCTCTGTTATTGTGAAAAAAAATGGATAAAARGAAGGTTGAAGTTGGCTTGATGGCGAATTTCCGGMCACTGCSCTAGGAAAATCAATTATCAAGKATTGACGTGCTAAGTTTAGACATGGCGAAATGAGCACCGCAGTAGGCGTCCTAAAGAGGTTGTTACCGACGAAAAAGTCAAAAAAGCCACAAACGAATTTTGGATGACCGTAAAGTGAGGTTTTTCAAGATAGCTGACAGTCTAAAAATAGCAACTGAATGTGAACATTATATCATTCACGAATATTTACGAATATTTAAGTAAGAGAAAGCTCCGTGAAAGTACTCTTAGGAAAAATGTCCAAAAAAAATGTTTATTTTTATTTTTATTTTTATTTTTTTTACTTTGATTTTGATTTTGAACGGTCTCTACTATGTCAGAATTAAGATCGTTTTCATTCATTATTTAGTAAAACTAATCTGTAAAGAATATACAAAGTAATTACGAAAGGAAATCAATATTTAATGCATCATCACTATTCAGAAGCCTGGAATTATTCARTACAATTCGCAAGCCAAACCCTTTCAGAAACTTTTTCGCAAACTTTGTCCCAATTAAAGTAGAAAAAGAAACACTACTTTCCGAGATTCGTAAAAAATATTATGATGCCATTTTCGTAAGTGGTTATGTGCATAAATGGAATAATCTGCCTCTTTSCTTTATTTTTCCACCCATTTTCCATTACAACAGCAATTTAATAAATTATTTACTTAAGTAAGGCAGGCAACTCTATATGCGCCACTAATAAATGTCAATGTCAATACGAGACTTCAACATATCGCAGCTGCTCGACGAAGTTCGTCAAAAGTCTTTGTGTGTGTGTGTGTGATGAGTAGAAGCTACGTCTCTTATACACATCTAGTGTGTGTGTGTGTGATGAGTAGAAGCTACGCACTGAAGATTAGCAACCGATGATGATCAGCGCTTGCCGGAGCTACAGCAGGACCATTACATTACACTAAGTAGGGAAGTACATGCATCTGTACTTAAGCGGGTATGCAGACACAACAAACAACAACAAATCGCTGCCACTTTGTAAACATAAAATTTTATCACCTAATATCGAAAATGGCTGTAATACGCATTTGCTATTTTGTCACATTTTTTGCATTATTTTCCGACTTTTTATCCGACCCCTTTTTGGCAATTACTTTAGCTCGGTTTGCAAGCAAATTGCGAATTACTTATGACATTGCAAATGGTGATAGGAAGTGAAATATCTACAATGTGCGAGTTGKAGACAGCCATGCACTGGCGCATTCATATGTACGTGTGTATGTGCGTATGTGTGTGTATTTTGTCACACATGCGTTTTCCCAAAAAAGTGCTCACATTTGCCGTTGGACTCTGAACGCTCATCGATGTGTCGCATGCGAATATTTTGAATATTTTAATAGGGTGTGACATTACTTTAGCATTAAATATGAATCGATATAAATATTTAAAGGCAATAGTCTGGAGCAACTGGTATAAAAATAGTTCAATAATGTGGTTGTATTTTCGTGAAATAAAGTTTACTTTTACATATTTAAACCACATTGATATAAAATTTCCTCTCAGATTGCTACAACGGAACATGGAAAGGSGAAAAACCGTGCTCTACGAAATATGGGTAACGGAACCCCACCCCAGTTCTCTCACCTCTACTGTGGATCCTGGTCATTAATGACATTCTTGAATATCGTGGATGCCGGATGATTGCCTATGCAGACGGTGTAGCACTTATGGTTTAAGGAAAATCCTAAGTGTCGTTTAAGAGTTGACGCAGCGGTATCTCAGCATCGTAACGAATTGGATAGTCGTAAGTGGCTTTATTTGCTAGAAGATACAATATCCCATTGACGCCACTCCCGCAAATGGGAGACATTCATCTGYAAACGGCGGATACAGTGAAATATCTAGGGCTCATCCTGGATAGGAAGCTTTCATGGAAGCCGAATGTCGAAGAGAGAACAAAAACGGCATCGATTGCCTTGTAAACCTCWCATATTTTGAYTTCATAMCGGATCACTTGGATCGTGGAGTTGCCAAACCGAACACTGGCGGTAACAAGATCRATGAAATTTAATTTAAAAAGGATCTCCAAGTTTCCTATTGATCGACTCAACAYATTTTGGTTAATGTTTCAGTTATGAAGYGTGTCCAAACTGTCCAGCAGTCTAGGGAATGAGAAGTCAGTCAGTTTAATATTTCATCAGATGACAAATATGTTATACACATAGTAGTTAATACGAAAGGGGGACTCTGTGTTAAGCACTTAAACAGTTGAACAGAATTTTACCTTTTTAGAACTTAACAAAAAATAGTATGACCACTGCTTTTCTTAAGCCCCATTCAAAAATGTTTGTGTTAATGAACTTTGAATGACGATCTCGCAAGAGAAATTTGCAGAATTCCCAAAGGTGATCTAGTGCTTAATGCCCAGAACATACTGAGATTATTTAGAGAGAACACTTTTCTAGCCTGTTGAATGGCAGCGAAAGTATAATATCAGRATTTCCCAATCGATGACAATGGAGCGGACGTTCCATTGCCCTTCATGGTAAGTTCGAATAGCAATTACCTGCATGAAGAACAACAAAGCGGCGGCGGCTGATGGATTGCCAGCCAAGCTCTTCAAAATCCTGGTCAGACAAAAGCAAGCCCGACGATTGGAATTGATATTCATAGTTTTYTATTATTCATAAGGGATACATAGTCTATATATATGGAGAGCAGAGTGGTCGCAGGGCTTTATTTTGACTAATTATTTGGTCAATTCTAACCTAAATTAGCCCGTATGATTTTGTTTTGTTTTCAAACATGAAAATATCAATCGCCTCGAAGAAATTTTGGTAAACGCGTAGGACTACTTTGAAGACCTCTAGAAAACCAAATTTTCTGTCGCGGACCATTGCATATCAAGTAATCCCTTGAGAAAAAAAAGGCATCATCTGAACTATTTGCTTCTTTTTGATAATTTTTGTTGTTTTTGTTGGAATACATAGGGATTCATATTTTTCCCTGACTCCAAATCCGATTTGAATCAATCTCAGGAAGCATATGATATACTCGTTTAATAAACAGATTTACTCTGTATAGCACCAGTCTTTTATGAAGAGAAGAGAATTGTACTAGTAAGCAGAAGAAATTTGAGCTCTTAAATGCACCCGTTAACAGTCGAAGTTGTGTTTTAAACGCTTTCGGGTTGTTATTAATTAATTATTAAAAATTATTTTTGACCCTATTTTCAGGAAAAGGTTTCAGACACCTGCTGCAATCAACACTACTTTTAACAGATGCCTTCTAAGTATTACCATTCTATTTTTGTCTTTTTAACTGTACATTAACTACGGTCATTCCCAAGGGTATTTGGTCKTAGGCGTTCACTAGCAACACGTGAAATCAAATTAACGGCCAATGTGACGTGACTAAAGCAATTAGTGTGAATTATGTGCGCCATTTGCGACATTTACGCTGTCGATGGCTACGTAACGGATTCATTTCGTCAAAAATCCCAAACAATCTCCATGGCAATTAATTTGGGTAGCGCCACTGGCAAAACCGTAGCAAGAGAAGGGTCCAAATGAGGTGTAGAAGTCATAATTCAGTTAACTGAATTGAGCGAAGAAAGCATTTTRACGTTGGCAAAAATATTAAAATGACGGCATCTTCACCAGACGCTATGAAGTGCAAAAGGGAATTTTAGAGATGGACGTCTTACGACCCTCATCAAAGTAATTATTGCCCGTGCGGCGGATTGATTTCTGCAATCCATCTTATTATTGATTCAAAGCAGCGCTTTTACGGCTTCTTATAGCGGCTGGTAAGCAATTAGATGACCCTCGTGTGTGTGTATTTACATTCATATCGGAGCATTTGTAGAAATACGCTCCGCCACTCCTTCCGATTAATTTGTCAGCCGTCGGCGGCAGCTCGTTGRCGCTAAGCGCGTAGGTTGGTCAAGCGGATTAGACTTCATACATCCACATGTGTTTCCACGCCGGCCGCAAACAAGCGTTGAGCAACCGCAAGTTAGCCCACTTYAAGCAACCACGCGCACCGTTACTTCAACGTCGAGTGCTTCAAGCGCTCAAGAGCATTGCATAAGTTACGTGTTTGTTGCTCGCTCTCAAACACCCCTTCAACTGAAATTTAGCTCATCTTACCTAAGATGTGTGCCCAACCTCTTTGTGACTATTCGAGATGTTAGTTAGGAGTGTGTTCGCTGTTTCGCAGCCATTAATGAATCTGCTTAAGAACAGCAAATTCGCACAAACACCCCACTTTCCAAGTAAATTCTCAAATAATTCGCTTGATTACTTGCATTAATCACTCTATCCACTGCCGATTTAGTAGTTTCTCAGTTGAAACGGAAGCTTTCTTCGTATTTCCCTTCCTTCAATGAGTAGGAAAAACCAACAAAAAAAATTTTATTAGAGAGACTTTCTTTTATAGCATCTAARAGTTTGTCTTTTCTGAGATTTGTAATTAAATACTTCATACATCAAGTATTTTGTGATAAGGACAAATTATCGCAGTGATTGGTTTTGGCATTGGTTTGATAGTCTTGCAGTGAACTAAACCGAAATCTGTGAAGTAACTTATACGAAATCAGTATTTAAAAATGTCGTCTTCCATTTATCAATTGTCTACTCGCTACATTTTAGTAAATTTATGRAAATACTTCGATTTCACTATTCRCTATTATTTGTGAAATTATTCAWCAAAGAAGTTTCTTAYAATTTTGTGTGCGGAAAGAAATTTGCGGTGTCGAAACATTCTGAAAGTTGCAACTGTTTGTCGTGAGCAAGTGTGGTACAAAATCTAAAAAGATGGTCGAGAACGCGCAGATGACGAACCATGTCCAGGACAGCCCTCAACATCAACTTATGATCTATACGTTAATAATATAAAGTCAGTCAGGGATCTTACTGGCATCGTTGCAATGTCGGAAGGTTCGGTGAAACACATTTTGAAAGATCATTTGGGTCTAAGAAAAGTGGCAGAACGATTGGTTTCAAAATTACAGAGTTTTTTTGAAAAAAGCGTTGCGTTAGCGTCTGTCTGTCGAAGCGTTGAGTCTTACAGCATTGACAGATTGCAGTTTTAATCCGAATTAATGCAGTTAATTAACTGCATCCGTATTATTAATATAGAAATATAGAATTGACAGATTCATCTGGATTAATTTAGGAGTTGGTGAAAATAACTCCGCTRCTAACTCCCWTTTAATYCTCAAAATTTTACAGAGTTAGCTGCGTTACGTTGACAACATTGTTAAAAATGACCAATATTAATATATTAATCTCTTAAATAGGCAACACTAACAGCTGTTTTTAAAATTTTCAAAAACAAATGCAGAAGTTTTATGTTATGATGTAGTTTTAAAAATATCGTCTTGATATCTTCTTGTATAATAATAAAAAATTGTTTTGTAAAATTGGTCAGCAATGTTTAGCTTCTATCCATTTTCATTGGAAATATTATRTTATGAAAATGACAATCTGCTGTTTACRAGAGTTTCAAACACGCATAGCTGCCGACTGTCACCTACAAAATGGAATCTGATTAAGTGCGCATTTAATAAGGATTAGCGCTGTCGTCTGTCAAGGCTWTTAGATCTCTGCYAACGACSCGGAAACAGAATATCTTGGCAARGGTGAACCGAAGCTAAACAAAACCACGTCAAACCAGGTAAAAAAATCAAGGTTACGCTGATAGTTTTCTTCGATTATTAAGCGTGTTGTGCACTCCAAATTTCTTCCGTCCGGCCAAATTGTCAAGAAGGAATAGCATGTAAGTTTTATATGTCGCTTACGCGAAGCAATTTGTAAAAAGAGGCGCATTGAAAGATATTTCRTTTCAATTAATGAAACAAGTTTATGGCGATGATTGCCTATCCCGTAGCAGAGTGCACGAGTGGTTTCAACATTTTCAAAGTGGTCGTGAGGACATACATACATAAATGGGTATAAACATGAAAYCCAAAAAAATCGCGCATAGAGAAATTAAMAGGGAAGACAATGCTGGTTTGWTTTTATGATTCCAAGGGGATTGTCCACAAAGAATTTGTTCCATCCGGCCAAARTGTTAATGCGGTGTTCTACCCTGGAGTTTTGAAGCGTTTGGTACGCCGTATTCATCGTGTTCGGCCGGAATATCGCGAAGATGAAAATTGGCGTTTATTGCACGATCCATCGATCGACGCTTGTGATCGATTATTTGACCAAAAATCACATTTTAACCATTAACCACTCCACGTATTCACCTKATATGGCACCGTGCGAYTTCTTCCTTTTCGGAAAAATGAATTTGACCATGAAAGGAAAGCGTTATGCAGACGTAGAGGCCATTCAAAAGGCTTGCATCGGCATATTAGTGGCCAAACGGCCAACGAGCTAAAACACTCGTTCGACATGCTTTTGGACCRCGCATAAAGCTGTATTGAGCAGAAGGAGAACATTTTGAATAAAATAAATTGATTTTGCAGAAAAAAGCATTTCTTCTGCTTTTTTAAAGTCCTCTTTACTTTGGAACACAACTTGTAGTATTTGAAAAATAAATTAACAATAAATAGTTAAAATAAAAATAMAATTATGAACAAAATCTTACACGTCAAGTAAGGGGTCACCAGTTATTAGCCTATGCCGACGAAATCGACTAAGTAGGAGKCAACAATACGGCCATGTTGCAGCATTTTCAAACATAGAAAAAMGAAACGAAACAGGACGGGACAAAGTACCCCTGTTATGTTGAAATAATGAGMTCTTTGGTGATATGTTGATACCATATGTGCTAATGCGGCGTACATTGCCCGATTGAATTAAAATATACAAATATGTACAATTCAACTGGCGGTAGATTGTTGAAAAAAATTACGATCTAAACTTAGATGGAAAGATCAAGKCAAAACTTAAACTCCAACTGGCACCATATCCACACTTGGTTGTAGTGTCAAACTGATGATGATATGATATACCGTATATATTGG
Source organism: Bactrocera latifrons (assembly GCF_001853355.1). Classification (NCBI taxonomy): domain Eukaryota; kingdom Metazoa; phylum Arthropoda; class Insecta; order Diptera; family Tephritidae; genus Bactrocera; species Bactrocera latifrons. The sequence continues at coordinate 1,261,419 of NW_017537612.1, read as the reverse complement.
TTGTCAAATATCTCCYTTCCGCCTTTTTGCTCTTTATGCAAAGCTTTATAAAAAGTGTTACAGTAATCGGATTTAGTTCAAATATGCGCCGTATCGTTCGTTAATCTATTTCCAACTAAGCGGCAGCTTCAGGATACCCCCTCCTTATTTGAAGGAGGGACAGCRGACGATTTGGTGTATTTTATGTYAAGAYCTTAGTRCAAAATACAGATTGTGCGGAGAACTGAATCSGCTAGACCTTACCAAGCGACAATGGGTATATAAACAAGCAAAACTGCCACATTTGGGGAAAAGAGCAACTTGAAAAGATTCCAAAGCTGCCATTTCATACAGAAAAAATATACAGAAAAAATACAAGTATAAAGTCTATGCGGACTATCCTGTTTCGATTCAGGCGTTGGAGCAAAACATCACACGTGCCATTGGCTGAAAGGCTCGAACTGGTCATCGAATATTGGACGAAAGGATGGACCATCTGAGACGTAGTCGAGGTCAACACTTGACAGACATAATCTTCTAAAAATAAAAGTCAAAGAAATAAATCACTAATAAATTTGAAATTTCTGTATTTCCAATGTGTAGGAAAATTCGAAGTGGATCCGGTATCTGATATCACGGGATCGCACTCTAATTACCTTACTAAATCATCATCATCAATTTACAAACAACTCGATAAGAGAAAACTGTGCATAAAACTCAACAACCGTTCGAAAACATTAAACGTAGAATTATCAGCACGAGCTGGAGAAGATGCTTTTGCTAAACATAAATATTATTGCAAAGTCTATCAGTATTATATAATCCGTATTGCACAAAGCGACCTAAATAGCACTATATTATGATTTAATGGTATGCATCACCTTACTGTCATACGATTTTAGTAATTTCTTCGACGAAACGCCGTTATTTCTTTGAAAAAAAAAAACGATACAAACTGTGTCAAATGGAGTTTAATGCTCGCTTCCGATGATCTATGTGTGAAGCAAATTAGCATAGAAATGCCATAAAATGTGTAAAAACCGCTACAACGCAGCCCAGTGAAAGTACCCAGTAATAGAACAATAGGGCCATAAAATATCGCCGTGCCAATAACACACTTTATCGACGTTGTATTTTGTTGTAGCATAAACATAAAATAGTGGAAATGCGAAAATTATACACGCAGCCATTAAAAAATTTKAACTATAAAATCCATAGATGCCTAGAATATTTTATGGCAAATTTTGCAAGCCTCGTGCCTTGTACTTCACTTGCACGCCTCGCGTATTTTCGTGAAGCTTGGGAGTGTAAGTCGCAATAGGCGAATCGAAAGCAAGACGCAGGAGTGCGATACATATCTTTTATATCTGCGAGATTATGCCACTAAAATTATAAACTACGTGTTTCACTTAAGCTTCACGCGCTTTGCAAGATTTATGAGCTTCCGTTTGATCTATTCGCCCCAGATTTAAGCGATTGCCTGCTCRGCCCAATATAATGAAAAAATGCTCATATAATTTTCTATACTCTTTAGATTTATGAGAAATTTATAAAGCGCAGCTACAAGCTCGCTGCTGTCACATATGCCACATACTAATTTTGCAAATTTTTGCATTAAGCCGAGTTGATTGGGGAAAAAATTAATATTATGCGGCACACGGGTTTACGGTGTATACAAACAAATGAGGCTGAGTGTGCGTGTGTGTCACAGGCAGCAGTGAATCTTTAATTTGATTTATTAGCAGATTTAACAGAGAAAACGTGCCACATATACGCGAGGCATTGTGCGCTTTTGAAGTGCCTGCCTGCCTGCCCCCGCTGCAGCGTAAGGCACAATAAGTTAGGCTGAAGCTCGAATATGTGTGTACATGTGGTAGCTGCGCGGTCGGTCATGAGGGCAGGAGTAGGTCATGCGGCAATTGATTTACTTTGATTTTGCATTTTAAATTGGTGAATGGTTGCGTGTATGAGCGGTGGAAGGGAATGGGTGTGGGTTATGTGTGGTGAGCAGTGACATCGTCTGGTAGCCAGTCTTTGCCATTTAGGCGGTAAATATTGTACAGTGGACAACTGTTACTCGATTTATATTCAKATTGGTTTGCCATTATGAAATAACGTTAGCAAATATAACAAATCTATCACCAATATAATTTTTCGGYTCGCACAACGCATCGCGAGCCAAGTTCAATATTCGGTTGACATAGATAGGTACTTCGGCAACCATGGATTGGTTTCGTCTCAGCATATTCTAGAGAATAATGCGTATACACAGAGACGCCGCACAGTGCGGACTGAAGACACCATTCCTGCTGTGGATCAGAGTATCGCTTTATAARTGATCATCCACTAGTGAAACGCAGACGAAGAAGAAACAGACATGGCAGAACACTGCATTCCGGATTCACAGTGAGGGGCTTCCAGTTAAAGAGCATAATGAACTCCTCCACTCACCTGCTTGTAGCGAAACCGCCTCTCACGAGTATCAAGAGGTCCTTCCTACGTCGACGACATAAAACAATACGGCGACCAGACTTTGGACGCAACGAACTTCAGACATGCACTAGCCGCCATTCKCAGYGGAGCCATTAACACCTTCACCGACGCCCTCTCAGTGAATGTCGTAGTTAGAGTCAAACCAACACCCATTACAGACGAAGATTTTGAGTTGSCGCAAGGATCGAGAGTGACCCTTACCCAGCTTCGTCGTGGATACTGTATCAGGCTAAACTCCTACTTATCTAGAATCGACCCTGACATATCAAATATATGCCTAGCGTGCAATACAAGTCCCTGCATGACACTAATCAATTCTTTCCATGCCCTGCTAGCCCTACACATCTGACACCCCTCTCCCCATGGTCCGACTCCGACGAAACAACATGTTTCCTGGGCCTGCCGCTGGATAACCTCGATGACAACTTATCTAATTCTTATCATCATAACGGGGACTAGGTAACCATTACAATAACAACAACATCTTTATGGAAGATTTTGATTTTCAACTCAAATTGAAGTCGAACGCCTGTCAAGCGCATTTGCAGTGATGATAATCCACAAGCTGTTGCTGAGACGCCATGATATTCTCAAAATGTCACTGTTTGGTGTGCTCTATGGACAGTGATAATCAGTAGTCCATAGTACTAAATGGATCCCGTTATAATGGGKAATTCTATAGAGCTATGATTACGAACTTGTTCGTCCCTCAATTGGAAGATGTTGAAGTAGACGAGCTTTGGTTCCAACAAGACGGCGACAGACGCCATACTGCCAACGAAATAATCAATTTATTGAAGGAAACTTTGGTGAGCGTTTTATCGTGAGATTTAACACCTGGTACCTGGACTGTTTTGGAGACATTGAAAGAGAATATTTGGCCCGTTATTGCTGACATATGATCCAATTGCTGCAAAAAGTTCTCAAAAATTAGGCTTCTCGTCCGAAACCGAAGCATAATTGCAAATATTTATATTTATAATAAAGCTAAATTCTTAACCATGACAATAATTATATGCATTTAAATTTTTCCTGAAACCGCATGTCTAAAAAAAACACCCTTTATATCTCTTAAACGATTTTTGAGTTTATACCCAGCTTTATTTTATTTCCACAAGTTTTTCCTACACTTTGGAAAATAAGTTTTAACACTAACAAAATTTTGTCGCTGAACTCTGAACCACTGTGCATAGAACCGCAAATTTGGCAAACAATGCGGACCCTTTATAAGCACTGATTGTTTGTCCCAAAGAACTTATACCACACATCTGAAAGTAAGTACGTCTGTACATTTACCGGGGGATTATTTGTGTTTTGTTTGAAATACCTGCSTCCCTTCTTTCTACTTTTTTTTTKKTKKTTTTTTTTGCAAATCAAGTACTTCGTTGTCACTTTTGTTTTCGCAAATGCCCATTCACCTATTTGCCGCTATTCTTCCTTTCGTGTTTTCAATTTTTTAGAAAGGCACATAAATTCTCGTTAGTTAAAACATGTGAAATGTGCGGCACACGTGATGCAAGAGGCCATGCGGGTTAGTTGACTGCAGTCCGTTGTAGTCAGCCAGCCAATTTGGCATGGATTTGTCGCCGAGTCTACTGATTCTCGGCTGGTGTTTGCAAACRTTKTCAGCCGTTTCGCAAAGCTCGCCGATTTTTCAATTGTCACACTGCTTGTTGCGCTGAATTAACTCATCACGGTTGACAACGTCGGGCTGCAAATTGCCGCAGGCATCCGCAACACGAACTCGTACAACTTGCATCGCGCGATTCACGCTTCGTTTGATGAGAATCGTATGCGATCTGCTACCGCGAAAAATGCAATCACACACACACCGCTTTGCATAGCTGACAGAAYCGTGTAACAGGCGCTAGGTACTCTCACTTTCCACTTTCTTTTTCTAGTTATCAGCGGCGCTCAACGGTTGTGTTCGACAAGAGCCCGTCATCGTCGCTGACGCTGCAATTGTTGGCTCATCACGATTTTATTACGCGCATCATTTGCTCATTTTGATTTTAATGATGCCATAATGCAATGCGGAAAAACACAACACCAAGTTTTGACAATGCCAAATTGAATTTTGATTAGTTTTGTAAAGGACACACGCGCAAGCCATTGGAAAATGCTTGATGGGAAATTTATGCTCGCTTCGGCGTCACAATGACGCTTGTCACCGTCGTTAACTCTACTAGATGGGGTGGAAATTTACCTATGCGGTAGCGCTGATAAGTTTTTGGGCCGACTTTGTGATTGATTTCAATTATTTGTCACAAGGACAGTAAAAAAAAACTACCGACTTACGCACCGATTTAAGCATTTTTTGCTGCTGTTGTAGTTTGGCGTGTGTGTGAGTTTGGGAATGTTCAACTCCTCAAGAGCTACAATAAGGTATGACTTACCAAAAGTGCTAAGTTAAAGAAATTAGAATAAAAGCGGTGTAGGCGGTTTTACAACCCACCCAATCCTTTAGGAGGCCTATTGTATACCACTGAGACTAAAGTTCCCTCACTGTATTGCCTCCTCTTTGAACCCCCCGAGCTTCTGATAAAGTTCATCAGTACAAAAAGTTTTATTTGAGCAACTCCGCGAAATCGTCAAGAAACCATTCGACCGATAGTTTCTATTATTTTYTTATATAAAGCCCTATGCAGATGTATYATGAATTATGATATTAGATCCACTAAGAGATCAAGAAATTCTTTCATTCTATCTTTGACGAAGCCTTAAAGAGACTTTAGTGACSTCAAAGCCGCCTGGCTGTCGGTACATATAACTATATTCCTTGTTGCGAGCACACTCATTGTGATTACAAGAAGGTTTCTTTAATGGCTGTGATCTCCGCTTGGAAKACACTGAAGTGATCTGGAAGGCGGTTTTGGGATCGAGCTTTGCAGAGAACACCCCACATTCTACTCGGTTACCTAATTTGRACCCATCYATACAGAAGCCTATTGCCGCGCCTTTGTCTACCTCGTCACTTTTCTGTGGAAGGGCAGGCAAGATTGGGCACCGACCTGCTCAGGCCTTAAGACAAGCCGAGAGTAAACGACGAGTAACGTGGCCCCATTCTGACAACGAACTTTTGCGACATTTACGCACGGCCCCGCCAGTCCACTCGAGCGGCCAACTAATGACTCCTAAGGTCCATAGTAGCTCAAACAAGCAGCATGACTTTCATTCTGCTCAGTCGCTAGCCAACAGCACATCGGAAAATGACAAAGAAACGTTGACTATCGCTCAGCCGGTCCTTAACTACGCCGCACCAATATAGTCTCCTGGATGCAGATGCTTCAGACATGTCAGAAAACTACACTACGGACTAAGACCGGAAACCTCCTGATGTCTCCGATCGAAGATTTAAACAGTGAGGCCCACATGCTCTCAGTTAAGGTTCATAACGCATTCCTCTCTTTAGCAGTTTCTGCTGTGTTTTCGTAGAAACCATCCCTGAAGTCGCCTGTTGAAAGCGTAAACGTCTGCCAGGAACATAAAGAGGTCTTTCCTTAATTGATGTATCTATCTTCAGTCAAGCGCTGACTGCTAGTCATAGTGGAGTCATAAACACCTTCACCGATTCCCTCCCAGTGAATGGCGTGCTTGGAGTTAAACCACCACCCATTACAGAYGATGATCTCGARTTGCCGCGAAAATCGATAGTGACCCTTGCGCAGTTTCGTTCTGGATAATGTAGCAGGTTAAACTCCTACTTAACCAGAATCGACMCGATATACCAAATATATATCCAACATGCAACTAGTCCACGTCTGACTCWAACCGCCTTTTTGCATGCCCAGCTAATACTACACCCCTCTCCTTATGGTCCGACCCGTCGAAACAGCACGTTTCGTGGGCCTACCGTTGGATGATCTCGATGACAACTTATCTGAACCTTACCACCCTGACCGCGACTACATTACCGTTTCAACAACAACAGGGCCTCTTGTGCTACATAGGTATGATACTTAATGCTTTTAAAGTATTTATTTGCTGGGTTGTCGCACTTTYAGTAGTTTTCGACTTTTACCCTGCAACAGAGATCATTTCATTATTTGACAAGATACCAGATGAGCCTTAAATATATTAAACATTTTCATAAAGAAAATATTTGCGTAATATAAGTGTTTTCCAATGACTCCTTACGGGAAACTCGGCATCTTCACCAAAAACCACACATTTTATTGTATTTCTTGGAAATAAATAATATTTTCATTTAAATAATTGCTTCCTCTACGCATAAATTCCAAAAAAATATGTTAACTAATCACCGTAGGAAAGGATTTTATGGGTTTTCATTTCCTCCAACAATTGATGCGCAACGGATGCAGTCACCCTGCACCACACCCACACCGTAAATTGCGAAATAAGTTAATATTTTTGCAGAGCTCAGCCAAACCAAAACGGAAATTCGGAACGTTAAGCATTTTGGGGACGAATTGTGCTAACACCAGGCCATATGCCTGAGGAATACAACAACAACAGCCAGCTGTCAAGGTGCTACACTTACACATGCATTGAAAGTGTATTGTCATTCCATTTTATAATMAGAATAACGGAAATTGCTGTGGAGTTTGGCGCTTTGGATGATTTGGGCAAATCTTTCGGACGAGGCCATAACGGTTGAATATTATGACACAACGCTGGATGTAGCTCGACATACTTGCGAATATTATGAACGGCTCTTTGTAATGGTGGTTGGCAATAAAAATTCGCTTTCAGGGGTGCGATTATTTATTATTATGTGTTGAAGCACTTTTATATTGAGAAATAAAATTGTTCGAATTCAAGTGAAATATATGCATATGAGTACATTTATGAGCATTTAGTCCACTAACTCGGCCCTTTTCGAGCAATTGCGGCTACTTAATRACTTGTAACACCCAACATTGGCTTCCTTAAACTCATATTCACTCTACAATATTCTGCAATTTCACCCATTTGACAGCGTATATTTCTATTTATGSCTGGCAATAAATAAATTAATTCAGTGTCATTATGACAACCRACAATAAGCGTAGAATGACTGCAGTCGAAATGTCATAACGCTTATTGACAGGCCGACCGACCAGCAGAGCGAGCGTTGACATGCCATCGTGCCGTCTCCGCTCCGCTTAAGATAGTCGCCACTATCTCAAGGCATGCTTACCTTACTGACCCAKCATCCAGCATCCGTCGGCGGATGTCATTCGCAGTTTCCGTTTCCTAGGCGAGYGAATGCGCTTCACTGCTTCCACGCTTTGGCTTTGTGCGCTTAAAAGAATTTTAACTTCGTTTTTCATAATATGCACGAGTACAACAATGCCGCTTTATTGTAATTAGATGCCGCGCACACAGTTCACATTATACAATATCGAATTCCAATCCGCTAAAGTGTAGATAATAACACCGCGGTGGTCCATGCGCGTCGGATTTGGTTGGTTTCRTGTGCCACTACACAATGAAGAACTCAACACGGTGGCAGCTTTGTGACAAGCTAGCGAAGCCATTGTAAAGTATTTTTTATCGTAACAAGCAGTCTGTAGTGTCTGTGGACGGGGTACAGTGTTGTCATTTAATCCAGGATCCCAAATTTGTTTTCTGAAACATTTGTTCTTAAAAGCCATTTGGAGAGAACCTTGAAAATGTATTCACATACAAATAAAATTAAGAAAATACTTTATAACGGGTTTTTCAATAGGCTGCGATAAAAGTAAAGTCCCGAAAAGGACARCAAACGACGCCATATTTTTTCCGCTCATTAGACATTTCTCTTCAATAAGGTTTGCCATTTCATTATGAAAAGACATACGTTCCAAAAGCTAGTCGAAATTRTTAAAATTTACTAACGAAATTCGGAGTCAGTGGCCTCCACTTTAAGAGCATCCAATTTATGCTCGTCGTAATCGTCCTGTCAGATCAACAACTGAGCGTCTAGTGGAAAAATTTKAATCCACATCCCCAAGTGTCGAGAGTATTGCTACCGCTGACGCATCAATTGAATAATATTTAATATTTTTTAATAAGGTCTTGGACAACATGTGGTTCCAATAGGACGGCGCCGCGTTAGAAAGCATCTCCTTAAAAGTCTCGTCTCATATTTCTTGAACTTTAACTTTCAGGAATTAATACTTTCTTTAYAACTTGTTGATTTTTCTATAGTGAGTTTAATAGAAAATTCGTGACGTTATAAACGAAAACAGAACAAGTAAGGAAGGGCTAAATTCGGGTGTCACCGAACATTTTATACCCTCGCATGATAAAGTGATAATCGAAATTTCAGGCGTGGTTGTGAACCGATTTCACCCATATTTGGTACATGTTATCAGGGTGTTAAGAAAATATTATATACCGAATTTCATT
>NW_017537612.1:1250969-1252129 GCF_001853355.1 Bactrocera latifrons | reverse complement strand
AAAAAAAAATTATTGTTATTTACGCATCAAAAAATGACATACATATACGTTGCGCCTTTCCAACACATCTTCAGAATATTGGAACATTATAATAATGATCAAGATACGCCAACTCTGGGCAAACCGAACGTATAAGATGTACTTGTATGTAGTTATAGACCAAACATTTTACAGTTAGTCTCAGAAGCTGTCTCTTATACACATCTAGACGTTATGTGAACAAAACTATAATACTCTCTTTAGAAACTTTGTTGCGAGAGTATAAAAATGTGATGATAATCTGACAGTTCGTCTGTTTATGGGAACAGCAATAAAGATACTCTCTAGGCTCTCTAATTATTGGAATGGCTTTACTGCGTTTGAAAACATCACTTTATACTGACAAACTTTGGGTGATAGAATCGCATGTAGAAAAAGCTGTTTTAAGTAAAAAATTTTCAAATAAAATTTTTGTTAAGCCAAAATATTGGCAATTATATATTGATTATGAGATTTATGTGGAAAAAGTTCTATACCTCCAGCAAAAAGGACTCAATAAAAGCTTCGCACTAAACAGATTTTCCTAGAATATAATTTCGTATATATCGCAAAGAAGCTAAATATGAAAACGACCCACTGTACAGTACACTGCACTAAATAAATTACAAAAAGCTACTTCCCTCAGCACCTTGACAACCAGAGAGCTAACTAACATTCCAGARGCTAATTTTGAATTGTAATACTACTTTCATAATACAAAACACGCGCATATTTCTATTCAATACTTAACAGCAACTCAACTTGACTGTACCTACTTATTCGCTTATTCAAATAATATAAAAATATGTATTTATTTGACTATTTGTTGTATTCGCTGCTCGGACAAATTGAAACTCGGATATCAYTGACGAACACCACGGCAGCACAACAAGGAGAAGTAGTATGCAAATATTTGAGACTGGTGGTGATGGTGGTGGCTCGATGTTGAAGAGGTGTGGTGTGGTATGGCATCTGTCTCTTATACACATCTAGATGTGTATAAGAGACAGATGAAGAACTCAACACGGTGGCAGCTTTGTGACAAGATAGCGAAGCCATTGTAAAGTATTTTTTATCGTAAGAAGCAGTCTGTAGTGCCTGTGGACGGGGTACAGTGTTGTCATTTAATCCAGGATCCCAAA
>NW_017537612.1:1242070-1250559 GCF_001853355.1 Bactrocera latifrons | reverse complement strand
TAGATTAAAGCCGAAGAAGCATCCTAATGTATACATAAAGACACCTAACTATGGATATACGTAGATAATTTTTTGAAAACTCTTTCCTCTCAGACTGAAAACTTCGTATCTTTTTCATAAGAGTTCCACTGAAAATTAGTCCATATGTTCTTTTAAACTTTTCTTTCAAAAAGTATGTTGAGGGATGAACCTTATTAGAATTATTACATTTTGAAAYTTGAAAATCTTTCAAAGACTTTCTTAAAAATGGAAAACCGCTAAAATGGATAATGAATGGCGAAATTAAAAGAAAAAGTATTATTTTTGGAGAAGAACAATGAAGCAGTAAAATAAATGAGCAGTCAAACTTCCACAAAAACTGTATGGAAATCATAGGCGCCTTTTCAGCCCGCCTGATAGGCATAAACCTTCTGAAATAAGCTTTTTTTATCAGACCATCTGATATTCATTCCTTGAAATCYAACGCAGAATAACTCTTGCTAACAGGTATTCCCTCGGACTGAGTWKGCAATTGAGAAGTAAGTCCTCTCTCGACGAACAGAAACCAAACTCTATAAGTCRCTCATTATTCYCWTTCTGCTATATGRCGCAGAGGCATGTTCCAAACTCTGTACACTCGTAAGGGAGCAAGGATCAATGWTATGATTAGAAAACTTGAAAAAGTCGGTTGCCAGATTAACTAGGCGGACCATGTATCTTTCACGGGTGAAGGAAAATTTATTAATACCGCTTACGTTTAACTTAGGGGTACCTAGGGCTCATCCTAAACAGGAAGCTCAGTGGCAACATCGAGGAAAGAGCAAGGAAGACATCAATACCCTGTACTGCTGCAGTCCAGCCATTGGCTTTGGCTCCATCAAGCTATAGTTAGGCCTCAGACAATCGGATCTAAGTAACCAGAATGGTCCCAGATAATGATCCACCCAAAGACTGTTAACTCGGCACCGTTTCTCGAAATTCCTTCAAGAATGTTTTCTGCCACTACTACAACAACAACTACACTCGAGAAAAATATGGCGTTGTTCAACGGGCAGTTCTCATCAGTATTTGTGATGCACTACGACCCCAACCAGTTGATATGACCGTGAAGTGTGTACCCGCGAAAGCTACCCTCAGACTCAAAGAATCTGGGTACTTAGATGATTGCGAGCCTGAGCAATCTGGAATCCTCGCGTACTGTGATTTTATCCTAAAATGTTTGGATTATTAAGTCGTTTACGCTAGCCACAGCAGTCGCTTCTTTGCTTACATACCTGTGAGGGAGGCATGGGAGGGACTCCCTGAACTCGCAGGAGAAGAGGATTAATGAAAAGCTTAACAAGGGGGTTGGCGGAGAATTACACCACCGAGRACTTGCTATCAGCTCCGGTTTAGGCTTCTCGTCTGCCATAAAGGTAGCATTAGATCTCCTGTTCCGGAGCGCAGTCTTCTTTAGAGACTATCCACTCAGAAAGTTGGGCAGCGATATGTGACAAGTGACTCCTTATCTCTACCATCGACTTATTTTATGACTAGACWTTTAGGCCACTGCGGTATTGCAAGAAACTGAAAGTCTGATGCGCTTGTTATGAGGGTCTAGTCAGACCATGTAACTGCGACATCGGGACTGGTAGGAGCTCCGTTGGTATCTTGTGGTCCATTTGTGGATTGTTAGGGCCTTCTGGCTCAGGGTGAATCATAAGAGGTTCAGTCTTCGCTCACAGCTAGGTTCACCTTTCAATGGTTTTTGGAGTTCTAACTGYAATAAGATTGAATATCTTATCGCATGCCAGTTGCATCAGCTCTTTGAAAGAAGATAAGATGAAACACTTGCTCCGTGATTCTCAAGTTTTTACGAGATCAAAGAAAAGCAATTCATTTCTCAAATTTTTGGACGTCTAGGAGAAGAAGCGTCAATATAAATAAAGCACATAAGCAGATTTGTTGTGGGTTAAGAACGTGTTTGCCAATAGCTGTTATTGAACTAGAAGAATTTTCTTCTGGCAGCAGAAAGGRATATACACAACAGTGTAATTGTGATCCCACCGCAACGCAGAAGGTTTTAGCTTATCCGGGGAGAARAGAACATATGCAACACTTCAGACCGATATCTCAAAAACTGACCGGATTTGCGGCTAAGCAGAAAGATAGACTATGCACTACCCTACAAACTACTCACATTCTTACATTGGAAAGGCTCACAGTTCATCACCAGTAAGTAGCAGTTATTAGATTTATTTTACCTTTAAAATTTTTTAAAATTCAAAGCATGAATGTTTCTCTATGCAAATAAATGAAAGAAAACTGGAAAAGACCATAGACACATGTGTGTAACTCCTTCGCGACAACATCAAAGACAAACAAAGCAGATAACCAGCAAAAAAATCAAAGAAAAAAAAATGGCAATAGACAACAAATCCTTTGAATATGCACAATGACTTACATAGATAAGGTAATTTGTGACCTTAATTTGGCAAACCAAACAAACTCGCTGAAGTGTAGCAGAAAGAAAAAGAAAAGCCTCGAAAAAAAAAAATTATAAAGAAAGAATTTTAAAATCTAATTTCATGCTATTTATACATGTGTAGAAAAAATGCGACAAAATAAATAAAATCAGGAAGCGCAGCAACGCGTTCGAACACGCTCGAGCCCTGGCAAGATTAAAGTCGAGCTCAAATACACASGCAAGCGGCATAGAAATACACCCCTGCATGTGTGCGCATTTAAATTTACATATGAGCAAATATTGAGTACCTTACCGTGGAACGGGTTCCGTTACTCTGCGTSCTTTGTATATTTTTTCACATATTATTATTTGCAAATTAGCCACCAAACGTGGCGCCCACCCACGGCTACAGCGCTTTGTCAATAGAACGGGTGAATAGAGCATTTCGAACCAATAAAGCGTAAAGCCAAGTGCACGACCGTCGAGGAGGCTTTGAGGACCAGCCATTRCGACGACGGCCGCAAGGAATGTGCTGGTTGTCATTTTGTCAAACTCATTTTAAAATTTTCTTTGTACCCACGTGAGTATGTTTGTATTATGCCAAAGGGTGTGCGCGGCCTGCACCTTAATATCTTTTGACTTTCCGCTTCGTATGCCAAACTTATTTGTTTGCTGTCGGTTTGCAAATTTGGTTGCTTCGTTGGTGAACGACAACGGCAACAAAAAAAAAACTACACAAGATTGAAGTAAACATTCACCCCGTTGGTGCATATTGATGTGATGGACATCCATCCTGAGGGTTTGCCGACAATTTATAAAGACATGTGTGCTTTGGTTGCTGATCATTGCCGTTGATATGGTTCGATGGGCTTAAATAACTGGTAATTTGCGGAGCTTAGTGAATAAATTTATGTTTTAAGATTTTCAGAAAAAAGTTATTGAGAAACTTTCAAATTAGCCTAAATTTAAGTAATAATTTTAACGAACGGGTCGTAGAAAAGTATTTGGTTATGGTGTAATGTGTGTCATTCGTTATTTAGACTCTTTTGCGTTGGATTGTTCTAGGAAATCCAAACTGTACAGATAACGTTTGCTTCACTTTGACCCGAAAAGAGACACCTCGGTCCACATGCTGACAATCAAATCGCTGCAATAGCCAAGAATATGCAGCTCGATAACGAGCTTACAGTTCAAAATTCCACGCAGTAGTGTAAGGCTAACTCTTGTTCTAGCAACATAATACACAATCCAAGAAATTTGTTTTTGTGGAATGTTGCCGAGGTTTTAGTACTTTGTCCGACATACAAGTATATTTTCTTTTCGGTTACACAGACTCGACTACAGTGGGAACAGGTGTTTGAATCGTATAGGAACTTAAAGTGGACAAAAATTTTGCATTTATGTTAGGGACATTATCATTGAAATCAATCTTTAATCATCTGGGTTCCGGTCAATGACTCGATGAGCTTCAGTGACTACTTAAAGTTGCGAAAGAAAATATAATTACTGTAGCTTTAACATTTTCTCATCTTTCTGACAATTTGTTGATTCCATTCCAATAGAACTTCGAAGACTTGTGACAAAGACTGAATCAATGCAATATTTGATACCTTGTTCTTATGTGAACCACATTCCAGTGTGGCCGTTCGGCATCCATTRGCATAGATGATAGTCAGAAAGGACACATCGACATTGTCCCTATAAGACTGGTCAAGCAAAACTTTCCAGCCGATGTTTTTTTAAATAATTTTAACTGCTCATGCAAAATTTGGCCAAGCATCATGATGTAAAATTATTGCCTCGTATTTAGTCCGAAACTCCGATTTCATCCGGTTCTACAAGCTCAAAATATCCCACGTTCTACTGATCCCATCAAATACAGCATTATCTTGCAGTTAGTCATATTCGGGTTTGCCATTGATAAGGCTAGTTGGCCAAGTTTCACAAATGACTTTTTCCATTTAGGGTTTTCATAATGGATCCATTTTTTATCATGGGTCACGATCCAAAGAAAGTTCAAAAACCATTAGTTTATGTACCGCTCAAGCAACAYTTATGACTTGCAAAATCGTTTTTGAACGACACTTGGCCTCTTCTTCGCCTGCCAAGCTGAAATCGCCATTTTTAAGTGGTGCAAACCACTTTTGGCACCATAAGCCCCTACCAAATTGCGATGACTGAAGTTTCTTTCTTTCTTTCTTTTTAGTAAAAAAAAAAAAATTATTGTTATTTACGCATCAAAAAATGACATAGATATACGTTGCACCTTTCCAACACATCTTCAGAATATTGGAACATTATAATAAAGACCAAGATGCGCCAACTCTGGGCAAACCGAACGTATAAGATGTACTTGTATGTAGTTATAGACCAAACATTTTACAGTTAGTCTCAGAAGAAAACAAATCCTTCATAACCACATAAAAGAAGAATAGAGAAATGTTTGCCGAACAAGCAAGGCTTGTAGATCTTAAACAACTGGATGATRTCCAGTGTTCGAAAACAAAAAACATGCGTACAGAAAAAGTCTCACAACGAAGCAAAGTTCTGGTGGTAAAAAGAAGGAAAGGCAGACTGAAAAGTTTGTCTTGCTTTGAGGAAAAAATTCGTGCGAGTCATTGTCATGTTTTCATTTTCACCTCACACGCCATTTTCTAGGAAGATAACCAGCTTTGAACCAAAACAGTACCTTAAAACCATGTCATCATTATTGACCCTCGTTTAACTGTTAAAATTTAAACTGTCCATTCACAACACCAAGCTCAACACCGTCCAACCACATAAGGTACATAATACATGACGCGCATAACCTCCACAAATACGTAGTGCCAAACATCTGTTTAACTTTTTTAAACAAGAAAATAGTTAATATTATGTCCACACAGTCGCAGAAGGCGAGGCCGTGCTAATGTTTAAAAAATTAAAAATCGTAATTTATGCCTGTCCAAGTAAAATTGCGCAGTCATGTACACTTTTCATGTAAGTATTCGAAATCACCCTGCACTTTGCGCARCTGTCCAGTTGAATTGCGCTCACAATCAATGCACGAACCAGTAAAATGTGACAAATGGTCATTCCAAAATATCAATTTATTTACACTCGATGACTTTCAATTACGCCTAAAGGCGTATATGACCAATTGGTCAGTTGGCTAAAACACGTACGTGTTTAAAGAACTTATGAAGGGTTGTATGTTAATTGGGTGCACGTGGTGCAAAGACATTCTACAATGTCACATTGGTGGTGACATCGCTTTCGAGGCAGGGGTCATTTGTAATAAGCGAGCCACCAAAGAACTTGTTGAGTTTTTAACAAATAGTTACATGTGTAAACATAAATCACCTAATTTGGACGGCTGTTTGAAAARAATGTTTGTAGGGCATGAAAATCAGAAATTATGTAAGCAGTTTACGACGACGCAGAAATTTTAGTTTACGAAAGTATTATAGTTTTAACCAATTGTGATTTCTTTGCTTTTTCGCTATTATATCACCTGATCAAATTTGACCCAGACCGGTCCCGTTAAGTCCATGAAYTTCGAAAGTCATATGTCAGTTACTTCGTCTGTGGCAGCTATGTATTKGTTTACGATATTAAAATTTTGTCCTCCGATTTTTACCTAAGAAAAAACATTGAACACAGAGTAGAAAAATKTTGTATTTCCAATGGAATRACGGCTACAAAACCATTAAAAATATATAAAACAAATCTTTCGAGAAGTCAAATTGGTAACGAACACAAATATTTGAGCATTCAGTCAATATAGACAAGTCACCGAAAACATACCTCATGCGAGTCGCAAAGTAACCTCTGATAATAATAATATCATCGAAACGTCGAGGCATCAGAGAGAGCACAGATGATATCAACATCTTTTATGGATCCAATCAATATAATTTGGTTAATGATAAGGGTGTGCAGCGWGTGAACGGAATACTCTTACCAAATACTAGAATGTTTTACGAAACTGACATCGAGAAGAGCACGCAAACGGAATGCTTGACGTAGCTGAAGACTCTACATTCATCCAGCGCATCATTTCTGGTCAAAARACGTGTATTACTAAAAATGACTTTGAAACTATCCAACAAGCTGGTACATGGCACTTCAAAAATGAACCAAAACTGAAAAAAGTGAAAGCCAGCTTYCRTCAAGTATGGGTACTTGGWTCCGGCGTTGACTTGCTTGTAAAGRATTGGAAGCMCCTTGTAGTCGATAATAAAGATTTGGGAAAATTCTTGAAAATATATTATTTGTGTAAAGGACCACATAGTTCTAGATTAATATTATAAACTGCCTTTTGAACCTCGTGTAATATGTTTGATTTCAACAAGAYGGCGCCACTTCCCACACTTCCCACACATCGCATCAATAAATTGATTCATTGAGCGAATACTTCGTAGAGCAGATAATTTCATATCTAAGGCCGGCCAATTGGCTGCAAAGATCGTGTGAGATCACGCCGTTAGACTTTTTCCTGTGTGAATATGTAAAGTCGAAACTCTATGCGGACAATCCCGCTTCGCTTCAGGCCTTGGAGCAAAACATTATCGAAAATTGAACTCAACGGATGGACCAACTGAAACGATGCCGCGGCCAACATTTGAAAGAAATAATGTTCAAAAAATAAATGCCAAATATTGCTCTTTCGAAAGATAATAAACATTTCCCATTTAATTTGAAGTTTCTGTGTTTTTTCTATAAAAAAAAAAGGAGGGAACCTCGTTATGCATCAGCCTTTACATCAGAGGACAATTGCTTGGAAAATTTAACTCTAAGTAGTTTTCRTCTATCGGTTAATCATTTCGAAAATGTATATCTTTCGTCCCAGTAAAGCCGAGTTCAGTTCTTAAATTCTCAATAAGTTCAAAGCTAAATACAGTTGCCACGAAAATTTACATGTACGTTCTTCTTTTAGCTGGATGTCATCAGGGGGATATCAAGAACAAATTTCAAGAGTTTTCTTGAGGAATTTCGAGAAATGCAGGCCTGGGGAATCGGTTGTTACTTCTTAGATATATCATACAGAGGTAGCTTGTTTCAGTTTCAGCGATAGACACTTAATCACCGAACAAGACCTAAAATGTAATCACTTAAACTAAGTGAAATTAACCCTTTGGAGCAACCATAACCATAGCAGACATAAATGAGGCAAGTCATTCTCTGCTTTTATATAAACAAATTGCAACTTTTAAGATTTTTTCCAAAATATAAAAATTCAGCGCTTTTCGCAGGTCTACTTTGGAATCATCTATCAAGAATGCGTTAAGAATAGAGTTAGCTTAATATAGCTAATGATAAATGGTTATTTTTTCCACCAAAAAATTGACGTTCATCATTACCTACGAAAAAATTTACATATGTACATAAAAAATTTAAATCTCAAAAAAAAAAAACGACAATTTAAGCTGTCGTTTTGATCAAAGCATGGGTGATGGTCTTCGTAGAATCAACCCTTGCCAGCAATCGGGATCGACGGTTGAGGAGTCAAACCACAACTGATGCCAACAATATGAGTGCCTGAAAAAACCCACAAAATAAGTGTGTAGACAGCAAAGGCTCACACGATTAACGTCGTTGACATTAAGCAACAACAGCAAAAAGAAGAATGACGTAACTCGAAATAGATCAAAGAGCATTAAAAGGAACTCGGAGTTACAATTTAATAAAAAGTGTTTGGGAAAGAGTGTAAATTAAGTGATACAGCAATAAAAATAAATAAAATTAACAGTTTTGTTATTTTTATATAGTATGTGGTAGTCAAACGGCATTATTTGTATATTCTTTCTCAAAAAATTTAAATTTTGAGTAAAGCCACTCTTTGAGTCAACAAGCGATATGTGAACAAGTGTGTATAGACGCGGTGCGTTTCCGAAATGTCAAAATCGCGTTTGTCACACATCAACACAATATCACAACATCAATCAAAACCACGAACCGTTACACGCGTACGTACACATATGTGCATATGTAACCGGAAGCCAGCCGAAAAGGATTGGCGGTGTAATTTTCGCATTGACTTCACATAAGCTGCGCTGAGCCACACTATTACTTTCATGCATTT
>NW_017537612.1:1229537-1241270 GCF_001853355.1 Bactrocera latifrons | reverse complement strand
AAAAAAAAAACAAACAAAAAAAAGACAGAGATTTAGAATTTCTAAAAAACCACTTTCATAAGTGTATTGAATACTAATACTATACAAAATAACAGTCCAAAACGACTTTATGTAATTTTTCCTTTTCGAAATTCCTAGTATTTGAAGGAACGCAATTTCCCATTGAATAAAAATACCCTAATTTCTACATGACAATGCGAGGTAATTTGTTAAAATCCGCAGTAATAGTCTAACTGGTTTTAGAGCAATTAAGTTACAAACAATAACACACATTTGTCTTAATTAGTCACATTAATAATATAAATTAGTCATAACTACCTGACTACTCACATATGTGAGTCCAGAAATAAATCAACAGTTGTCTGCTTGGCTTAAACAGATGTACAAACTTGATTATATACTACAGTATGCTATACAAGTGCGAGGCTGGTTAACTATTTCAAGCCAATGAAATTTCATAAGTTACTATATACAATTTTAATTTATTTTAAGCATTTATTTGATACCTTTCATTACGTTAAACGAGATATGCTCACCTAAACCTATGGAATCTCACATATTGACGAGTATTTCTGGTGTAGTCAACCTGAATGACAAGTAACGGTAACGAACGGACGAATACGAAATCAATTCGTTACCTAAATCAGAACAATTTGATTTACATTAGCCCTTTATTATGGATRCGAGGTGTGTTCAAAAAGTAACGCGAAAGTTTTGCTGACAGTTTTCTTCGATTGCAGGGGCGTGATGCACCATGAGTTCTTGCCACAGGGAAGAACAGTCAATAAGGAATATTACCTACAAGTTATGCGCAATTTGCGCGAAGCAATCCACCAGAAACGCCCGGATTTRTGGAAGAACAAAAATTGGCTTTTGCACCACGATAACGCCTCTGCTCACACATCGTTGCTTGTGCGTSACTTTTTGGCCAAAAACCACACACTAATGATGCCGCAGCCCCGTATTCCCCAGATCTGCCCCGCTGTGACTTTTTCTTGTTCCCTAAACTGAAGAGTCCAATGAAAGGATTATTTTTTGAAGTGCTTCGAAGATTGGAAAAACCGTTGGCACAAGTGTATAATATCTCATGGGGATTACTTTGAAGGGGACAAAATAGATACTCGTATTCATGAATAAATAAATAATTTTTGAAAAAACACAAAATTTTCGATACTTTTTGAACACACCTCGTATTATAATATGCAGTTATTGCAGTTGAGACAAACAGCAATAATCTAAACATTAGGTTAGAATAATTTGGTAATAGTGCCATAAATTCTGTTAAAAAGTTTATGTAGTATATGCACATAGTGAAAACAAATTCGAAAAATGTTCTGTTATTACACTCTTACAACATGTTGCTTCAAAATGAAATCACATATCTCGAGACCAATTTCGACTAATTAAGGAATGTAACATTCTTCTCACATTTTTATGTCACAGTGCGAAAACAAATGAAATCGCAGTAAATAAATCAACATGCAATTTATATAACGTGATAAACTTTGCACTAATAATTTATTTGTAGTATGTCGTCTTATGGACAAAAATTTAACAAATCCAAACAAAACTATACCTAATCCAAACAAACATATGGGATATACAATTTAAATTCAGAGAAAATCCTCTCCTGACAATAGTGTCTCTATGTATTAAAAATGGTCTGAATTGCGTCAATACATCTGTGAGCCCCCATATAACTAATATAAAGTTTTTCAAACTTCATGCTAACTTTATGCTGGATATATCGGCCAATACATGAGTTATTTCAATGAAATTGAGAAAACATGTTTTACTTATAACAGTATCTACAGTTCATGATAGAAGGAGCAGTGTTATACCCCGCGTGGTTCGAACCATTTCAGCCTTAAAAACTGTTAGCAAAGCATTCAGAAATCTTCTTAGTAAACAGAAAAGATATCAAAGGAAATGAATATATCGACCAGATCAATGTCAATATTTATTTGCGAAGACTTACGGTCGGTAATTTTTTCTACTGACTATGTGCTTGAGGTAAATTAGGCTCCACAGTTGCAAACGGCTCTTCATTCTTTACTTTCATACCCACATATGTAAATACACGATTCATCGCCTGTCACGATGTCATAAAAGCACCGCTTCTTAAAAATTTTTCTCTACCAATCGACACGATCATTGTTTTTGAGCGATTGAYAAATCGTGAGGGATCCAACGTGAATAAAATTGTTAACAATCAAATATTCATGCAATATTAAATGATCCTACTAATGACTATAATTGTTTTAATCTCACGATAGGTCACATAACCATCTTGCAATATCAGTTTGTGCACAGCATCAATAGTTTCCGAAGAAAAAAGGAAGTGATGAAGTGATCTACGATCTACAATACAAACTTCACAATACCGTTGATAAATACAAGTGCTTGTTCGAGCTTCATCGTCAAAACTTTAATTAAGTTTATCGATGCACTCACGATGAGTTAATCCAAATCGAAAGTTGTAAAAAGTAATCAGCCGAAAATGTTCAAGATTTAATTCCATGTTTTGCCCAAACTGAATATTTAAATTAGTTTGGAGTTTTTAGACTGCAACAAGAGGGTATCCGAATACCGAGACATATATGAGAATCTAATTATTTTTCCTTCTATGCGCCTATTGCAGCTTGAGCTTTTCAGCTCTTGAGACACTGCGAAAGATGTTCGACAGCTGGAACTTAAAACTGCATTATTGCATTAGCAATTAAGCATCCTCAAGGCATGCCTCGTTTGAAGGATTTAGCTCTGCTTAACCTTTCACTATTCATCTGRCCATAAATGTTTCTGAAAAGATCCATTTTGCTTTCAGGCAAGTCTAGTTCTGTAAATAAGTTCATAATGAGTACAAGGCTTAAAACAGTTGCCCCAAAAGATCGCACGCACATTTTTTTTTTCATTTGAATGTCATTTGAAAGACATGAAGTATAACTTCCAGGGGGTTTCACAAGGCTATTACACTTTGAGGCACCCAGGATTGGACAATAACTGAGTTATATTCTTAATATGAAGCTTGTTTTAGTTTCAGTGATGGAYCTTTAATCACAGAACAAAACTTGAAACATTTCAGATTTTTCGGCTTGGTGTTTGCTTAAATATAGTTTTTTCAAAGAAGCTGTATAAAAATATTGAGGGTTCTTATACTATACTCAATTGATTTTGCCAACGACAGAAACCTCTCCTAAAATTTGTCTATATTTTTTCATATTCGCGCCACTTTAAAAACTAAAATATATTTTGTATGATTGTTGTAACTTTTCCAATACATACATACATACATACATACATACATACATAATATAACCTATAAGGCCACCCCCACCAACGAATTTATTCAGTTCCTGAACACATTTACATTCATAACGGTGTTCAACTATGCGTTGCTGTGACTTAACCCAAATTGAGACACATCATTTTTCATAGACCAAAGTGTCACTTGCACATTTTACCACAAGCGTAACAATAGTAACAACAACAACAACAACAACAATAAGTGTATTGTAACTGCTAACAATCAGTTGTCAGTCAACGACGCACGCATTTCACGAAAGCGACGTGTTGACAACTTTGTTGCGAAAATCTCAAGAAGCCGAAGGAGAAAAAAATCAGCAAAGTAAATTTGCATTCATTAAGAACGGTGGGGAGGGGAATGATTGTGATAATAGAAAATAAACGAGTATAAAGGAGAACGCGCTGCAACATATTGACAGCATAATAATATGATACCGTTTTTTAKGCAACAACAAACAACAACAAGTAAAGTTGACTGCTCCACATTTTCGTGTGCGTGTGTGTGCGTCTGTGCGTGTAGATGACGGTATTCAACATATGCTGAGTGCCACTTCCGGCCCATCATTGTCGCCATGCGCGCGTTTGTCAGCAAAATAAATTGTTTATTTTGAAGAAATCAAATTGCAACCGTTTACACAGCTTGTGATTCACTTAAAAAGTGAAAGTGTGATTTTTTTTTTCGTCCGCCAACATGTATACAATCGCGCATAAAACCGCCGACTCGGTGCAAATGCCACGTTTGATTATTGTAGAGCATCAACGCCAGTGACGGCCTACGCGTCAGCAGGCTTAAGACTGAATCCACCACCCCGAAAAAAAAAAAAAATCAACATCGCGAATTTTAAATTAATGATACGCATATTCGTGGCACCGACTGTTTTCTTTCGACTGTTGATTTTCGCACTCTCACACTCATGCAGTGAGATATTGTTGTTGCCGTGATATGCGAACTTCGTACACTATCGGCTTTAGCTGCGACATGTGAAAATGCTCTTTGTGTTGCACACATGTGTGCCTCTTCATTTCCGTTTGCAATTTTTCCAATTCTCTTGTAAGAAGTGCTAAAAAATGAATTTGAATTTTCAAACAAAAAATATATTATACACGAGTCTTCAMGTGTGACTTATTTTTTATACTTTCAGTTTTCAAGCGAAAAAAAGCAACTGCATTTGGCTTTGATACGCTTATTATGTTAATATTCTCATACACGCGATTCGGTGACTGCAAAGACGAAAGAGTTTTGATTAATGATGGGAATCGCGGGAGCAGCAGCGTCTTGTCAGCGTTGAATTTAGAAAACTTAAGTGACTTTTAACGCTGATTACTTCTGGAAAGAAATGCACATGTGTTTCAATATTTCGCATATACGTAGACTCCCAAAGATCTTAGATAGATAAGTAATAACATGATCCAAGATTGTCATACATACAGTTATTTGCATCTATGAGGTGTGTTAAGAAAATAATGAGAATTTCAAATTTCGCGGGTTTGGAGACTACATGCACACTTCGTTGTCTTTTCGTGAATTCTTGGCCAAAAACAATGCTATAGCAAAACTCCATCCATATTCGCCAGATATGGCYCTTTGTGACTTTTTCTGAACTCCAAAAATCGAGCGAACCTTAAATACATATAGTAGACGAATGAATATGGTTATGATGCATGCCCACCGATTGGAGTTTAAGTGTGCTCTGCCCAATCCACACACACAGAGACCACACAATCTACCCCAACTATCCTGGGATATGCCTGTTCAGTATCGAATATAAGGTTCTATCGAGCGTACTGTGTGAAAGATTAAAGCCCACTGTTAACAAACTGATTTCACCTTATGAATGTAACTTCAGCTCTGGAAAGTCAATAACTGACCAGATTTACACCATGAGCCAAAACTCGGAAAATACCTTTGAAAAGAGATTCGACACACACCATTTCATCGTTGTTTTCAAAACTGCACAGAAAGGAGTTGCACTTATGTCGCTATCTCTGAATTTAGTATCCCGTTCAAACTGATATGTCCGTGAAAATTGACGTCGGGATCGAGAAGTATTTCGTCGTGCCGTTCGATACCAAACGAGGTTTCAGACAAAGTGACTCCCTATCGTTTGAGTTCTTCAATCAAGTGCTGGAGAAAATAATCCAATCTGCAGAGCTGAATAGAGAAGGTACAACATTCTACAAGAGTCTACAACTAGTGACTGTCGCCACTACTCACCGTCATAACTTCGAAGTCGTAGATAATTTCGTCTATCTTGGAAACGGCATTAACACCAACAACAATGTTTGCCTCGAAATCCGAAATTCAATGACACTTACTAACAGGTGGTACTTCTGACTGAGTAGCCAATTTCGAAGTAAAGCCTCTCTCGACGAACCTACAAGTCACACATCATACCCGTCCTGCTATATGGTGCAAAGACATGGACAATGACAACATCTTATGAATCGATGTTACGGCTTTCCAAAAGAAAGATTATGTGGAATATTTTCGGTACCTTGCGCATTGACAACGGCGAATTTCGCATTCGATGGAAAGATGAGCTGCGCGAGTTATATGACGACATTGACATAGTACATTGAATTAAGAGGCAGCGGTTACGTTGGCTATGTCATGTCGTCCGTATGGTTGAAAACACTTCAGCTCTGAGAGTATTCGGATCAGTGCACGCCGGGGGAGCAGAGAAAGAGAATGCGGAGATCAAGGACATGGCTGCACTTGGTATCTCGAATTGGCGCCAAATTACGAAAAGAAAAAATTACTGGGGCGCTGTTATTAACTCGTCTACGCCATTAAAGAAGAAGAAGTATAATTTCATGACTGTGGGAAAAATATAGTAAGACTTATTAATTTAAATTTCGCGAGAGAGTTCATTCGTCGAAATATTTGTTTTCTAAGTTTGTATGATTGTAAATAACAACTGTGCCAACTATCTCATCAAAATAATCATTAGTGTTTAGTATACGCTTTTTTCTGAAATGTATAAAGTGGATTCGGTGATTTTTAGCTTGAGAGAAATTATTCAGCAAAGAAGAAAAAAGGGTCGAGAACACGTTAACGACGCACCACGACCAAGACGGCCATCACATCAACTGATGATCAACACAACAATAAAAATAAAGAAATTGGTTATCGASAATCGACGATTAACAGACACAGATCTTGCTGGTATCGTTGGAATATAGGAAGGATCAGAGAAAACCATTGTGAAAAATCAGGATATCATGAAACGTTTTATTGCTGGCGATGAGTCTTGGATTTATGCTTACGACCAGGAAACAAACGATCACGAAGCAGAAAAAAACACGTCAAAGCAGGTAAAAAATCAAGGTTATGTTGACAGTTTCCTTCGATTATCGAGGTGTTCATAATTAACGTATAAATATATATTTCTTGWACGCATTTCCTCCTTCCGTACTCTGTTTGATTTTGAAAAATATTTGTATATCTCAGAAATGTAGTTAAATATTTTCCAASGTTATGATTAAAAACAACAAATTTTCGCATTTATTTTATTATTACAGATTAAATAAGAATATATAATATTATGAATATTTTTATATATGTATTTACCAGTTTAAATACTCGGCCATCCTCGTCTTAGTTTTTTTTTTTCCGGAACTAAATTTCGGTTCACTCGTTTGTCTTTGCATAACCTGTCTCTAAATGTCATTCGAAAAGCAAAAAATGCATTTATTTAGCTTGATATAGTGAACCGACTATGCATCCGGTCTCCAATTGCATTTCTGGTTATATAAATTTGGCATATTTCAATCTTTTACAGGTCATAAGATATTCATCATTCCAACGCTTTCTTTATTTTTCTTAATTTTAAAGTAAAAACAAAAATACGTAATAATATGTAAAGTGCAGTGTAATAAGGAAGATATAAATTTAATCTCTCAAACAAATATTTTTTATTCATCAAATTCAACCGAGTACCTTGTGGCTTCAAATTACGCCACTCTTCATTGCCAACAATATTGAAATAAGCCCGTACTCACACGGTTGCCTTTCTATTTATTCATTCAATATTTGATCAATACATCTCCAWTGAGCTGAAGTAAACAGAGTTGAGTTGAGCTGTGGTTGGGGCAGGCATCAAGTCAAATATGAATGTTAATCAAAAAATCAAACAATTGACATTCAATATGGTCTAATTTTTACGCTGCCATTATACAAATTATAATGATGAGGTACAAAGCATGCAAGATGAAATGAAAAACACACGCCAACTGGCGCTAAGGAAGCAGTAGTGAGCGTGGTAAGACCGGCCGCAGGATTCCCCAGAGAGGCGGCGCATTTTCATTGAGAAATAAGAAACACGAAACGCAAGTGATTTGCGCCGCAGAGCCAAAATACAGAGTAATTGAAATTTTAGAGCTCGCCAACTGGGTCTGCGATTATCGAATTCTCGGTTAAAGCAATTGATAATGCATTACTTACTAGAATAATAAATAATATCGATGGAATATGAAGAGCATTAAAGGTAAACAACTGCAGCGTAGGCGGTCGGTCGAAGTCCACTGAAGACACAGTGTTACTAAGGGTGGTTAGGCAAGTTTTTAGATGAAAGGCAAACAAACTACACAAAGTGGTGAAATTAAATACAAACAACATTTGTACAGCTTTTGGAATGGAGTACCGGCGATGCATAGTTGGAGTTTTGAGTTAAGAAATATATACCCAAATACATATTTCCTAAAATTATATAATATTAATATTWTTTATGTGTCTAACGTCTAAAAATTTATTAACGCTAATCACAAACAGACAAAGTGGACACCTCATTTCACCTTTCATAAACAGCCGAATTAGCTGAAGCACAAATTGTATCGGAAATTCTGGAAAAACCAACGAAATTCAACTAAAAAATAATCACACGAAATATGCAGTAGAGAAAGAAGTGTGTCTAATTGTATAATACCCTGTCTTCTTCCTTCATCCTTCTTTGTTATTGCATTAGCATAATGCTTARATAATTTGTGGTGCTCAGTTGCCCTCTAACTGCACTCAAAAGCCTCAAATTAATTCACAAACAAAGGGCTCGCGCCTTGCACGCAACTCGAAATAATTCACGCACCAAACCGAATTTATGTGCATACATACATACATATAGAAATGGAAAAATCATGACTCTGTCACAAGCAAGCCCAACTCAACTGTCCTCTCAGCGCACGGCYAGAAAARCTCTAACGCCACTTCAGTGCTGGAACTCAAGCAAATGTTGGAATATAGCACACACGAGTGTACCTGCATAATGARCTCGTATATTCTATAAGTGTAGGCCTGTCCATGTGTTTAATGCTRATGGACGTGCATTCTCGAGTTTTTACCTAATTTCACCTTTTATCTTTGGACGAAATGCTGATTTCCACTAATCGCACACACTTCACTTCAGCCGCAAGTGAAAGAAAAGCCAGAAAAAGGCGACAGTGAGTGTGGCTTTGTGTTGGCCACATTTTCGGCGTCTTATCTTCATCACAAACACCCTATACGACCAGAAATCGCATCAGGATATTATCATCACACCAACATTGTTGTTGCGTCTGTCACCAGTCACCCACCATCAACACCACAGCAGAAAACAATACATTGAATATGAGGCTGGGCTGGTGGACCCACGCATAAGTATTTCGAGAAAAAATAGAAGAACAATGGCACAGTGTTTACGTGTTTCAAAATATGCAGTAAAATACCAGAAGCTTTATGGATCCTTTATAATATGTATACTATGCTATAGTTATTCAATAAAACGGTATCCTACAGACGGACACAGCTAAATCGATTCACTTCGTCATGCGTTATTTATCTATATTTTTTAGTTAATTGTTGTATAGAAAGGTTACTACTAGATTACGCACCAAAGCACTTGTACTTAAACTTCTATTTCGGAACATTRACCATAAATGATTCTTTCACATATGGCTCCACCAGCTCACGACTTCCGGTCTTAGACCAAGTATCCTCTGGGTGACCAAAAAACATCCGTTTGAATGTGAGCTAAAGTGAGAAGGAGAAACATCCCATTCCTAGGGTTCTAGGTACAGCCTCGGATAAGTGACTACTATTTGAAGACGGCCCCTGCAAACGTGTTAAGAATCATGATTTAAAAACATGCACCTGGAATGTCCGGTCCCTTAATTGGGAAGGTGCCGATGTCTAGCTGGTTTATGTTCTCGTTATTCGTGGTGGGAGAGAGACTCCGTCACCGAGTACTGGCACTCACCTTGGTGGATGAACGTCTAGCCACAATTTTTCAACATATATAAGAGAAGGACGAAGTGAACGAAGATAAATTCTATGAGCGTTTGGAGCGCACTTATGAAAGCTGCTCCAGCTACGATGTCAAAATCTTCTCGGCACCTCTAAAGCCAGGGGGAGAAGAAGATATCTTCGGTACAACGGTCGGTAAATCCGGACTTCACGATGAAAAATCCCCAAATGGGTTGAGGCTGATCGACTTCGCCGAGGAACGAAATATGACTATCTCTAGCACTAGATTCCAGCATGAGAAAATTCATCAAGCTACCTGGCTGTCCCCGACTGGGAAAGCCACCTACCAGATCGATCATGTTGTAATAGACGGAAGACATGTCTCCAGTGTTGTAACTGGTTGGACCTTATAAACTAMMCATAGTTCAGCGAATTAAGAGACAGCGACTACGTTGTCTCAGTTATGTCSTCCAAATGRATGAAAACGCTCCAGCTCCAGTATTCGRTGCAGTATCGSCGGGGGAAGCAGAGGACGAGGARGACCTCAACTCCGTTGGAGAGATCAGCTGGTATACTTGGTATCTCGAATTGGCAACAAAATGCGAATAGAAGAAACGACTGACGCGCTGCTGTAAACTCGGCTATAATCACATTAGTGGTGTCTACGCCAATAARGAAAAAGAAGACATATTTYCTTTTTATGTTCAMMATCAAACCACTGTTCATTAGTGTGTTGTAGATTGCGTGAATTGCGTCAGAGCTGGTGCCATWGTTGTTTTCTTTGATTAAGTTTTTGACACCAAAGAAAATTAAATGTCCATAAAAAACGAATGGTGCTTCAGGAAGCGAAGTACTTTCGAATTAAGCAACTGCCTAATGGTTCAGCGATTTTCAACCAAACTTCCGAAAAACTCGTGAACCCACAAAAAAACACATACTCATATACCCTGGCCAAGCGAGTTACTAATTTCCCGTTAATGAGCGCAATTTCCCACACCAGCGGCGCAGAGMAGATGTGCTCTCGCAATCGCTTCAAGCGCACACTGGTGGCAAGTGTGATACACCATCATTAATATTTGGTTTTCAACCTACGATTCTTTTAATTTATAAGTGTGTGCTCCGCTGCTGTGGCGGAGTGTTCCTTATATCCTTATTATGTATTAGTTTTATTTTGTTCTTTTCTTTTCTGAAGATTAATTTGTGCTTGGCGAAGAATTGACATTTGCTGTCAACGCCGTCGTTTCGTAATTCTTCTCTCAGCCGGGATTTGTATCGGAGCGCACATGTGCCCTATCGTGTCAGTGTGTGCACACAAGCTTTTCTCTTGATTACTTCTCAAAGGTGCCACATATTATTCCATTGTCTGCCTTGAAGCTATTGGGCGGAAAATTGTTATTAATTGTTCTGCCACACATCAAAAGTCGCTTTGACACACGGCGCACGGCCGTATCGGATTTCAAGTGATGATGTTAATTACTATATTGCGTTTTCGTCAAACGAAGTGTTGTAACCATATAAACTCTCTAATAGTTTTAAAAGGGAAAAAGAGAGATTGTATAAATTAAGCCTAATTTTTATTTTTTTAATTTTATTAAGCCTAATTTTTATTTCTTTTATATTCGGGAGAAAATATTCTTGAAATGATTTTAAGGAGTACTGCCCAGTGGACAGTTTTGGCCGTGTCCAATCCGCTTACACGGTACAGTATCGTGGATACTCTCTTTATTCGCACTCCAAATACTAACATTTTGCGTATTTATGGACCCATTAAGCCGAATGTAAATTTGTTCTGCAACGCTTGAGCTCTGCAGGTTCTTGTACGGCAATTTTTAAATTCTGCTAATACCTTGCAGATAAGGTTAAAACATTATTATTGGGATTATTTGAATACTTAAAATGTCTAAGGGCATTAAATATAATATGTTGTATACTTTGCTTTAATTTTACTCAATCTAATTTTTAAAGCATCGATCCAAATATTCAAAACATAATCTTAAGTTTGATCGTATTTGAACGTCTCGTAACTTTTATCTACAATATTTATTCCACATACGATACGATCTAGCGAGTCGCACTTGCTCTTATTCTGTAGTCCAGGGCTATGAGCAGATGACTAATGCCATAGTTAATACTTTAAAAAATGAAGAACTCTTCGAGTTAAGTCTTTGACTGTTTCAATCTATTTCTGATCTCTGCTCTCCAAAGAGCTATTTATT